>NC_059271.1:10169219-10194219 GCF_017591435.1 Portunus trituberculatus | reverse complement strand
GAAAAAACAAATGGAATTTTAGAGGATGGAGAAAAGAAGTTGTAATCTACGTCTACTCTTGTTTGTGGGGGACTATGTAGGTGCTTGACGGTTATGTAGTGTGGTGAATGTGCGTGTGGGTGGAGTCACAGTGTGGATGTCGGAGGGGTGGTGCGGCAGCCTTGCCTGGCGCTTTCAAGGAAGGCAGCAGTCAATCAGGCTGCAGCTCCGTTCACTCCACTGAGTAAGCGTACTTTCCCTTGGAGGGACGCCGTACACTGATTTCCCCCTGCAACATTGATCCCTGGTTGTCCCGATGGTGATAAAAAATTAACAGGGCCCTAGACAAACACAACCCGTCACAGATCGAAAGTGGGAGTGGTGACCGTTAACTCAGGGTTATCTGTGAGTGTAAGTATAGTATAGTGTAATGTAAATGTGGACACAGTGTAGAGGTCAAGAGGTGGTGCGGCAGCCTTGCCTGGCGCTTTCAAGGGAGGCAGCAGTGAATCAGGCCCAGCTCCGTTCAGTCTACTGTAAAGTGTACTTCCCACTAAGGGGCGCCGCACACTACATGGTTACCCCGTGCAGCAGTGACCCCTGGTACTTTAATTCCCGATGATGATCACTACTGTCAGGGCTCCTGACTTTCCACAGCCCGTCACAGGTCGTGTAAGAAGGGTAAGTGTATTCGCGAAACACCCCGCAATTCACGATCAGAGGCACATTTCTTTATGGATGGCGCAAATTACTCGGAGATAAACAGTGACAACCGGGGATTAGTTTCGAAATATTTGTCAAGACGAATTTTGAATGTCTCAATAGTACCTGAATCAACTACGTTCGATGGCAAACCGTTCCAAATATTGATAATGCGATTAAAGAAAAAATGTTTGGCTTCGTTTATTTTAAATCGCTTTCCTATAACCTTGAAACCGTTGTTTCTAGTGAAATTTGACCGGTCAAGCGTTAGGAAGTTATCAGGAATCATATTCGTAAATCCCTTAAAAAATTTGAAGAGTGTGATAAAGTCCCCTCGTAATCGACGTTTGGAAAGAGTAAATAAATTTAGTTCTTAAAGAGGAGGAAGAGGAAGAGGAGAAGGAAGAGGTGATGGTAGTGGTGGTGTATGGAGAAATGGAAGTGAAAGTAGAGGAGGGAGAGAAAAATAAGAAGACGGAAGCGGGTGAGGAAGGAGAGAAAAAGGAGACGGAGGCGGATAAGAGAGAAAAGGCAAAGGAATAAGAAGAAAAAGATGACGAAGATGAAGAAGAAGAAGAAGAAGAAGAAGAAGAAGAAGAAGAAGAAGAAGAAGAAGAAGAAAAAAGAAAAGAAGAAGAAAAGAAGAAAAGAAGAAGAAGAAGAAGAAGAAGAAGAAGAAGAAGAAGAAAAAAAGAAGAAGAAGAAGAAGAAAAAAATGAAGAAGTAGAAGAAAAGGAATAAGAATAATAAGAAAAATAAAGATGAAAAACGACAAAATGAAGATGAAGAAGAGGAAGAGGAGGAGGAAAAGGAAAAGGGAAAAAGGAAAGTCTGTAATATGTAAAAAGAAATATGAAAACCTAAATTCAATCTTGTAGACTAACCCTAAGTAGTGTTATTAAATTTACATATAATAAAATTACTGAACAAAAAAGTACAATATGAGGCAAAATCACGAAATTAAACAAGCACACACACACACACACACACACACACACACACACACAAAGTTTACATATATAGTAATGAGTAAGTGAACCTTTGTCATCAGAAAACAATTAGAAAAATAAAACAGAAGTCTCATTGCGATATTTTCATTTATCTTTGCATTTAAAATTCATAAGACAATACTTGCTGTTGTTTTTATTTCAACTATTAGTATTCTTTTAGATACTGACATAATAGGTAAAGGGCAAAGTTTAGCAAAGGGAAGCACTCTCTCTCTCTCTCTCTCTCTCTCTCTCTCTCTCTCTCTCTCTCTCTCTAAGTAATAATCTTTAAAGTCGTATGCAAATTTCTGTAATTCTCCTCTGACCCATCTCTCTCTCTCTCTCTCTCTCTCTCTCTCTCTCTCTCTCTCAGGGGAGGTCGACCGTCCCTTCGAGTCCTGTCTTGTGTTTGGTGGCACCGTGCATTATGAGCAAGACACGCTCCACTTAGCTTAATTAACATTTTTTCTTAATACCTCTCTCTCTCTCTCTCTCTCTCTCTCTCTCTCTCTCTGTGTGTGTGTGTGTGTGTGTGTGTGTGTGTGTGTGTGTGTGTGTGTGTGTGTGTGTGTGTGTGTGTGTAATCTATCTGGTATGTCTATTTTTTCTCTAATCTGTGTTTCGCAGTAGGTAGGTGTGTGTCCATGTGCGTGTCTGTGTGTCTTCCTTTGATGGTAAATACTGAACGTTTTTCTCTAATTACAGGTGTGCGGCGGTGTGCGGAGGTGTGTGGACGTATGCAGGTTATTAGAGAGGTGTGCTTAACCTAGGATTAGTGCTGTAAACAATGATGAAGTAGAAGCACACGTGTTTCGTTCGCTCTAGATGCAAGATGAAATAAGACAAGACACAATTAGAATACTGAATGTGAATGCGTTTAGAAATCACAACCGGAAATAGTACTTGCCTAGAGGTGAAAGGAAAGGGTTGCAAAAACATAAAGGAGCGAGTATGTAAGAAAATATATGCAACAAAACACAATCATTACATATTAAAGAACCCATTATACCTACACGTGACAGACCGTATAGGAAACATGCCTACCTATTTCCACCGACCATCCTCATCCATAAATACGCCTAAACTTCTTTTAAAGCTCTTTAATGACTAAGCCCTAACAACCTGATTACTGAGTCTATTCCATTCATCCGCCACTCAATTTGAAAACCAATTACTTCCTATCTTTTTTAATAGAGAAAGGGACACAGGGAATTTGGGGTCAGAGGAAGCAGGTGAAGAAAAAATGACAAGGGAGGAAGGAGCAGAGAGGAAAGAGAGTGAGGGATAATATATAGGATGGATGGAGATGGATAGGGAATTGGAAGGAAGGAGAAAGAGAGGTAAAGTGGATGAGAAGTGAAAGAGATGGAGAAATAACAAGGAAAAAAAAAAGAGGGAGAGTGAATGAGGAAAGTAGGAAAGAAGGGTCAGAAGAGGGATAAATGGGAAAGAAGAGAATAAATAGAAATAAAAATAGATAAAAGAGAGTGGGTAAGAGCTGGAGACATGGAAGGAAAGAAAAAAAGGATGAAAGAAAGATTAGAGAGAGAGAGAGAGAGAGAGAGAGAGAGAGAGAGAGAGAGAGAGAGAGAGAGAGAGAGAGAGAGAGAGAGAGAGAGAGAGAGAGAGAGAGAGAGAGAGAGAGAGAGAGAGAGAGACTGTGAAAGAGGAAATATAGAAAACAAAAGAAAGGCCTTCAAAAAGGAAGGATAAAAAAGTGTGATTGATAGAGAAAGTAAAAGAAGAATAAAGAATATAAATCTTTGGCCAAGAATCGTGAGAAGAGGAGTAGGAGAGGAGGAGGAAGAGGAGGAGGAGGAAGAAGAGGAGGAATGCTGGAATATAAGAGAAGTGAAAGAAGAAAAATAAAGGATAATATGAGTTTAGCATTTAATAAAGAAGATGAAAAGTAGAGAAGGGGAGAATGGAGAAAATATGAGATTATAAGGTGAATAAATGATAAAGACATACAAAAAGAGAGTAACAATAAAAAGAGTTAGAAAAGATAGACAAAGAATCATGTATGGGAATGAATAAAGAGAAAGATAACAAAAGATAGATAGTAGGAGAAATATGGAAGAGAGAGAGAGAGAGAGAGAGAGAGAGAGAGAGAGAGAGAGAGAGAGAGAGAGAGAGAGAGAGAGAGAGGTAATACATAATAATGAATATGGTTAATTAATGAAAATATCAGCAGTTGAAAAGAAATCCTTAGGAGGAAACATACTGATTACAAAGATATTAGATAAAAATAGGATTAGCGAGCGAAAAAGCGAAGGAAAAGAAAAAGATATAAATAATTAAACATGAATAGAAATAAAAGTAGGAAAAATAAGTATTGGTATTTGCAAACAAAAGGAAGAAAAAAAAAAACGAAACCAAGGAAGGATAAAAAAAATGATTGAATAAAATAAAATAAAGAAGATGGAAAGAAAATGTCGATTACAAAGATTAAAGAAAAGATAAGAGAAAAGATTAAGAACGTGAGTAAACATGCGAGAGAGAGAGAGAGAGAGAGAGAGAGAGAGAGAGAGAGAGAGAGAGAGAGAGAGAGAGAGAGAAATTGGGAGGAGAGAAGGCGTGCGTGAAGTGTTTTAAGGGAGGAAGAGGAGGAGGAGGAAGAGGAGGAGAAGGAGGAGGAGCGAGAGGGATGAAGGCCGGCAAGCAGGAGAAGGTTTGCTGGGTTGCCAACTTCTCTCCTTAGCCGGGAAATGAGTTCCTCTTCTGACAGGCGTCTTGGCGCACACAAAGCCCGCCACGCGCCTTCCCCACCTCCCTCCTTCCTTCCTTCTTTCTTTCTTCCTCTCCTTCCTTTCCCTGGCCTTCTTCAGCTACACCCACCTCCTTTTTGTTACCCTTCTTCCCTCTCTCTCCTTTCTTTCCTTCACCTTCTTCTTTTCTTCTTCTTTCCACATGTCTTCTACTCTCTCTTTCTTCCTTCCTCTTCCGATTTTCCTTCCTTCTTTTTTACACTTCCTTTATTTTCTCCTATCCTTACGTCCTCCTTTCGTCTCTTTATTTCTCTTTCCGTCTTTGTGTTTCCCTACACGTCCTATTCCTACTTTCGTTCTCTTTCCTCTTATTTTTTTTTCTCTCTCTCTCTCTCTCTCTCTCTCTCTCTCTCTCTCTCTCTCTCTCTCTCTCTCTCTCTCTCTCTCTCTCTCTCTCTCTTATTTCTCTTAATGTTTTGCTTTGTTCTTTCTTCCTTCTTTCTTCCCTCACTTTCTTCATCTCTTCGTCCAACCTTTCCTCTCTTTCTGGTTCTTTTCTTCATCTAATTCTTCCAAATTTTGTTCCTTAACTTTTCTTCTTCTCACTTTTTCCCTTCCTCTCTCCTCATTTTCCTCTTCACATTATTTTCCCTTTCTTCCCTCCTTGTTATTTATTTCCTTCTCTTTCTTTCTACGCTTTACTCTTCCTACTCTTCCTTCAGTCTCTTCTCTTTTCATTTCTTCTTTTCTGTAATCCTCCTTTTCTCCTATTATTTCTTCATCTCTGCTTCCGCTTCTTTCTTGTTCTTTTTTTATGTTCCTTTGTATGTATCTTTTATTTCTATTGTTTCTTTCCGCTGGACTTTTTTTCTTCCTTTATGCCCATATCTCTTTCCAGTTTTCCATTTTCTATTGCCTCGTTCCTATCTTTTTTTCTCTCTCTATTTTTCATGTTTTCACTGTGTCTCTCTCCAAATCCCGCACCTCCTTTTAATCTTACATCTTTTCTCTTTTACTTCCATTTTTCTGTTTCATCCTTTCTTTCTCTACATATTTTTTTAACTCAGCTATCTTTTGTTTTTTTTACATTTTTCTCTATATTGTTTTTCTTCCTACTATCTTCTTTTGTTTGTATAGAACGATTCTAGGTATTACAGAAAGGTATATTGGCGTTCAACTTTTTTTTTTTTTTTTTTACCTATCTTTGTTCTTTTGACTTGGGTCCCTAATGCTTAAAACTTTGGTTCGGCGGACGGCAGTTTTTTTCTGTGGAAGAAGCAGCACTTTCCCTAGTTTATTCTAATCTTAGTAATGTGAATTTGTTGTTACAGCGCCACAACTCAATTTCCTTCATCATTCTCCTTCTTTTCTTTATCGGTCTTCTTCTTTACTTATTTTCTTCCTCTTCCTTCCCTTCCTTTATTTCTCAATTCTCCCTCTTCTATTCCTTGCTCTTTCTTTTTTTTTTTTTTTACAATACATTCTTCCTTACTTCCCTCTTTCTCCGTCTTTACTTCTTTATATCGTCTTTTCACTGCCCATTTTCTAGGCCAAACGACATTCCCATCTTGACTTCCGCCCGTCACTGCATCACCATTACCACATCAGCCCATCATAATCACCACTGCCATCACCACCACCACCACCATCAACACCTCAACACCTCAGACGCTACTCTCTCACCTCGATTTCCCATTACCCTTCACCGCCCCTTGTCCACACCCCTTGCATTACCATTAACGTCCGTGGAACCTCTTCTTTCACTTTCCACCGCCCCAAACCGCATTTTCTTTGCCTCCTTAGTACTCTGACACTACTCTCTCTCTCTCTCTCTCTCTCTCTCTCACTGCAGTTACCCCCCCCCCACATTAATTCTCGCCACCTGTCAATCCAATACAGATATCAGAAATTAAGTCCTATTAAGGGAGCCCCGTTCGTTTTACTGTAATCTCTCCACCAATGCAGAAATCAACCGCCATCACTTCCACCTCCACCAATACCACCGCCGCCATTATGACCAGTATGAATGAGAGAGAGAGAGAGAGAGAGAGAGAGAGAGAGAGAGAGAGAGAGAGAGTTATTTCCACTGCACGTAAAAGCATTTGTCCTTCACCCCGCTAAATAAAAAAAAAAAATAGAGAACGAAAAAAAAAAAAAAAACAGATGGAGATTAGACCGAAAAATAACAAAATAAATAACCAGGAACAAACACACGGACGAACAAATAGTATATACCTACTATGGACCGCCACAAACTGACATCACTGCCACCACCGCAATTACCATTACCCACCACCACCACCACCACCACCACCACCAAATTCACCGCAATAATCACCGCCACCACCACCACCATCATCACCACCACCACCACCACCACCACCACCACCACCACCACCACCGCCACATACAAAAAAATATAACTGCATCGTATGTCACTCCTATCACCCCATCGTTATCTTTCTTTCTCTCTCTCTCTCTCTCTCTCTCTCTCTCTCTCTCTCTCTCTCTCTCTCTCTCTCTAATAACTCATCTTTAATTCTTCTCAAATGTCGGAGAAAAAAAGTTTCCTAGTTCTTATAATCAAGAACCCAATTTTACGATTTAGCCGCATTCGAGAGAGAGAGAGAGAGAGAGAGAGAGAGAGAGAGAGAGAGAGAGAGAGAGAGAGAGAGAGCATCATGGAAGGTACTCGTAAAATGCTCTTTCCTTATGCATGAAAGGGAAAAGCTACGGATGGGAGACGATGGAAAAAAAATAGCAGAAAGAGAATTGGAGAAATAGGCAAAGGAGATGTGGAGAGTGAGAGAAGTGGTTGTGGAGAAAGGAAGAGAAAAACAAATGGAGGGAGAGTAAAGACGAGTAAAAGGCGAACAAAGGGAATAGTGGTCGAAAGGGATAATGTGAAAGACAGCAAAACAGGAGGAGGAGGAGGAGGAAGAGGAGGAGGAGGAGGAGGAAAAGGAGAAGGAAAAGGAGAAGGGGGAGGAGGAGGAAGAGGATGGGGAGTTAAAAGGAAAGGAAAGAATGGAAAAAACAAAAAAAGTTGACGGTCTGTATCGATGTGTGTGTGTGTGTGTGTGTGTGTGTGTGTGAGAGAGAGAGAGAGAGAGAGAGAGAGAGAGAGAGAGAGAGAGAGAGAGAGAGAGAGAGAGAGAGAATAGGTAAGGTTTATTCTTTTTATACATCGCCTGAATAGTCTGTTGAGCCTTTCTCTCTCACTCTCTCTCTCTCTCTCTCTCATACTTTCTTCCCTCTATTTTGTACCCTTCACACTAAACAACCCACTAAACACACTCATCCATCCATCTATTCACCCACTCACCCACGCATCCACCCACGCTTAACGTCTTCCACCCTTACACACACACACACACACACACACACACACACACTATTCTGTAGCATTTCGTCTCACACAAAGGGTTGTTTTGACTCTTATCGCTTGAGGTTGCTTTCTTTCGCTGCATCTGTTTAGTGGTGTATTTTTCATTGTCTCCCTTTATCTATTTGTCATTGAGTGGGAATCGTCAGACACAGAAAGGGAAAGAGGGCAGGATGAAAATGTATAGTTTGCTTTTATTCCTTGTGTTGCAGACGAGAGAGAGAGAGAGAGAGAGAGAGAGAGAGAGAGAGAGAGAGAGAGAGAGAGAGAGAGTGAGAGATTTTATTCTCCTTTTCTTGGTACTTCTGCTTCCCACGATTCCGTTTTCTGTCACAGGAAAGAAATGTCTTTTGTTACTTTCCTTATTACTTTCATTACTATGTAGTTATATTTCTCACATTCTCTCTCTCTCTCTCTCTCTCTCTCTCTCTCTCTCTCTCTCTGTTCATCACACACACACACACACACACACACACACACACACACACACACACACACACACACACACACACAGAGTTCCAAGCGTATATTTGTTTCTCTGTGAAAATGCTAAAAAAACTAAAATATAACGGCTTGATGCTGATATTGTTTTTTTTTCATCAGAATTTTCTTTATTGCTTTTCCAACGTTCCATGTTTTCCTTCCAAACATTACTGGTCCGTACGTGGAAAGTGTTCATACCTTACACAAGGAAGGGCGAAAATAAATAAATAAATAAATAAAACATGGATGGTGATAGAAAATAAATATGCAAAACTGAAAACTCATACACAGAGAGAAACTTGAAAGGAATATATGAGTCAAATTTCAAAATGATACTTGATGCAGAACAGCTGTTGGTATTGCGTGTACCTCACTGAGAGGATGAGGTAAATATGAACGCATTGAATCAAAGAATTATCAAAAAGAGTAGTCATTCAAAATAATAAAAGTAGAATATTTGAAAAACGTAAGACGAACTAAATAGATAGAGTCTATTGCAACAACTGACAAAGGGACGGGAACAAAAGCAGGGTTGTATTAAGGTTGTAAAGAACAGGGATGGATCGGCAAAAGAAGCAGTGGCGGGCTTTTGAAACGAGAGAGAGAGAGAGAGAGAGAGAGAGAGAGAGAGAGATAGGAGGAACACGTATATTGTCAAAACGAAATGAAATAGGAATATACTAGTCTTACTTCCTTCTCTTTTATGTTCAGGAGTTGTGTAACGGATAATACGTACAGCCTTTGTGTGTGTGTGTGTATGTGTGTGTGTGTGTGTGTGTGTGTGTGTGTGTGTGTGTGTGTGTGTGTGTGTGTGTGTGTGTGTGTGTGTGTGTGAATATAAGGCATAAAGTAAGAGAACATATCTGCCAGCTGGAAATCAAACTAAGATCAATACAAAATGAAATAACATAAAACCCAAACGTTACAAAGGAAACACACACACACACACACACACACACACACACACACACACACACACACCCATGGGAACACACAAGCACAGAGAAAGAAAAAAAAAACACAGAAAGCCATCATTTGTCGCTTGCAACGTAATAAAGAAAAGGAGAAAAAAAAAAAATCGACGCATCGCTCGCTTCACCTGTTCGTAAGATGCTAATGGCGGGGGACGGTCGCTCTCTGTGCGCGGTCAAAACACCTTCAGACTCATTACTCCTCCTTCACTACGAGTTATAAAGGAAAAGAGAGAGAGAGAGAGAGAGAGAGAGAGAGAGAGAGAGAGAGAGAGAGAGAGAGAGAGAGAGAGAGAGAGAGCCAGCCAGCCAGCCAGCCAGCCAGCCAGACAGAGACAGAGAGAGAGAGAGAGAGAGAGAGAGAGAGAGAGAGAGAGAGAGAGATAAACATATAGATAAAAAAAAAATACAAATATACCATGATACGTTCTTTACAAGACACCTAATATTCAAAGATCAGAATTAAATCTTTATATATATATATATATATATATATATATATATATATATATATATATATATATATATATATATATATATATATATATATATATATATATATATATATATATATATATATATATAAATTTTTTTTAAACATACATATCTTTAGTAATGCATCAATTTTAAATATTTCATCAATTACTTTTCAAATCATTAAGCTGTATTCATATCCTGGCTACCTACATTTCACAAGCTCTTTTGGACGTTATAAGGACACTTCGATAATTTCACTAATGATTCATGTAGCATTCTATTTGAATATCAGTTTATTCCTATTTTCCTTTTCGTCTAACTGTACCAAACACGAGTTCGTCATTTCTTGCCCTACCCTAATCACAGACAAGGCGATCGTGTCTCTCACTGTTGTTTTGGACATCACGCGTAGATGCACCCAGGCAGACTGACATTTGTTGAGAATATTTGTTGCATGTTTTTAGGAGCATGGATGTTTTCTATCTTTATGTCCTTTAGTGTCTTGGTTATGCTACAATGTGATGCATGAACGTTATCATCAAACACGCATATGTAAAAAGGCCACAGGCTACCGATACAAAATTCCTTGGCAGACGGAATACCTAAGCCATATTCATAAATGTGGCAGTACACTCACAACTGACCAATACTTTCACACACACACTCAAGTGTGTGTGTGTGTGTGTGTGTGTGTGTGTGTGTGTGTGTGTGTGTGTGTGTGTGTGTGTGTGTGTTGAGTAGTAGTAATGGTAGAAGTAGTAGTAGTAGTAGTAGTAGTAGTAGTAGTAGTAGTAGTAGTAGTAGTAGTAGTAGTAGTACTAGTAGTACCAGCGACAAGAACAAGAACAGCACTAGCAATAATAACAGCAGTAACAGCAACATCTCCAGTAGTAAAGAAACATATGAATTTTTCTCCCAACAGAAATTCGTGTCGTCAAAAAAAAAAAAAAATGAAGAAGAGATGGAGAGATTTTGACATTCATGAAACTTTATAAAAGGGGCGGAAGCGAGGCAAGAGAGAGCGGGAGGAGTGAGAGAAGTGAAGTAAGAGTGGAGGAAAGTGGTGGGTGAGCTGAGGACTGAGGATGGAGGAGGAAATATGAGGGAAACAGGCGAAGGAAGACGGAGGAAACACATAGAAAAATAATACACGAATAATGAAAAAAAAAAAAAAACATATAATGAAGATATTCCAAGGAGGAGCACGCGTTCAAGAGAGAGAGAAAGAGAGAGAGAGAGAGGAGGCGAAAAAATGTGAGAAATATACAGAAAAAAATTGCCGGATAGGAAAAAAAAAAAAATTTAATAATGAGAAAAACATAACGACACAATTTTTCAATTCATATCGAGAAGTCATATTGGAAACATACAATAACCGTTCATAAGCACAAGCTCCACAAGGTTACCCTCAAAGCTTCGTGGCGCCTGCAAAGTAATGGGATCTAAGATGGAGTTCCTTCCTACCCTCCTTCCGTCCTTCCTTCCTTCTCGCGGGAACACAATGCCACTGACATCAGAGGAATATTTGAAGACGTATCCACCACTTGCAGGTGCTAAATATAAACCTTGCCTTCATGAAAGAAACACTCGCCTCTTCCGTGACTCCAATCAGTAGCGCAGGGACACGAGTACTGCTTTATTCATGAAACCCACACGCGAGGCAAACCTTCTGGCTGAAAGTTACATGCGATTACGTCAGGGTGTTCGATAATGTCTCTCATAATGTGTCTCTTCACGTGTTTGCTTTACTGACATGAAGAAATTAATGTAGAGAGGTTTTTAATGGAATGGGTGTTTTATAAGTAAGATCTGCTATTCGATGCAAATATTTTGCTTGATGTCTGTATGATTTACTTCAGGTTGTCGATGATTCCCCCCTACCTTTTTTTTAATTGCTTCTACTGTATTTTTTTTCTCCAGTTTCCTCATATTAACTTCTAGCTTGATTAAAAGTTAAAATCACAGAACTTTTCTTTCACTTCTCTTATTACAACAAATAACTCTTATTTGTTTCAATCAACTATCAAATACTTGCTTATTCGAAGTATAACCTTTATAATTTGATTGGCATGGAGGAATAATAAATGATAACAAAAAAACATCGGCATTTGGGTTCTTCATAATCACGAGTATAAAGAGAAAGAAACGAGAGATAATATTCTTAAGGAAATTATTGTATGTATGTATTTCCTGGAGTAGTATGGAAGAAGAACAGAAAATATATGAATCATTTGAGTATTTTACTACTAAACAAACAAAATATAGCAGCGAAGTTTACAAGCAATAATGTAGGAAGATATATTGCTTTTATAATTTTCTTGTGTATCGATGAGGAAAAAATCTGAAAAAAAAGAATACATAAATGAGATGCCGGACAAAAAAAAAAAAAAAAGTAAGTACAGAGAACACGGAGGTCGGTTACTCACAGTTGAGGTATAGGATGACGATGGCCACGACCACGAAGATGACGACTAGAAGCACCAGCAAGAGAATAACCAGAGAAAACCACCTCTTGGGCCCTTCCAGAATCTCCTCCTCTTCATTCCCTCCGCTTTCTCCTCTTCCTCGTCCTACTCCTCCTCCTCCTACTCCACCACCACCACCACCACCACCACTACCTCCTCCTCCTCCTCCTCCTCCTCCTCCCCTTCCATCTTGCTGTGGAAGCTCTCTCATTTCCTCGTTCATTCTTCGGCCA
This sequence comes from Portunus trituberculatus, assembly GCF_017591435.1. Lineage (NCBI taxonomy): Eukaryota > Metazoa > Arthropoda > Malacostraca > Decapoda > Portunidae > Portunus > Portunus trituberculatus. The sequence goes on along the minus strand of NC_059271.1, from coordinate 10,181,827 downwards.
TTGTCGATCCTTCCCCCTCCTCCAACCATTCCCCCCGCACTTCCTCGCCCGCCTAAGCCATCCCTCCTCACCCTCCCCACGCCTCCTCCCCCCACCAGGCGCAGGTCGTGGTCGTTTTCCTCAGTGGGGAGGTAGTCGTGCTGGGTGGTCGGCTGGAGGTGGAGGTTAACAGGAGACTTGGCGTAGTCGTAGTCTCTGTACGCCTCGTGGTAGCTGGGCACGGGGTCGTACACGTAGTCGGAGTAGTAGTCGTACTTCCCATTTGGTTGGTTATTGGGTGCGGTGGTGGTGGAATTGCGGGGCAGAGGAGTCTTCTCATCCATGGCTCGGAGGGAGGAAGGAGAGGGAGAGGGAACACAGAAGGAAGAGGGAGAAGCAAGAGGGTGGAAGTCACTTGGGGTGGAAAGTTCTGGTCATCTGGTCATGGAGGTGTGATCGAGTCATCCGCCTCTCTCTCTCTCTCTCTCTCTCTCTCTATCAGTTCAGTCCCTCACCGCACCAGTACCGCGGCGAATCAACACTTCACTACGGTAAGGCAACACAAAACTGTAAACAAAGCTGTACTTCCCGGACGTTGCTCGGCGCACAGACACACTATAACTACTATCACTATCACTTTCTCACAGCACCGCTGCACTGCTGTCCCGTGCCAACGCACCTCAGCACTACACGGTATCAATTTCGGGGCACCACTTGTACCATTTGGCCACAAACTGCATAGCTCTTCTTCCTCCTCCTCCTCCTTCAGCAGCAACACTAATGCCCCGGTAACACCACACACACTCCTTTAGATGGCCAATTACACCCGCCTTGGCCCACTCAGCACGTTGGCTCTCCCTCGTCAGCACTGGGATCGCCTCTCCACCATCAAGAGGCCTCTTAAACACTCCACTTGACACGCCACTAACGAGGAAAACTTCAGCATATCCAAGCAATTTAGTTTCTATATCTCTCTTTCAAGTCGTTTTCTGCTGCGTTTCTAAAGTGATTTTTATTTTTTTTCTTTCGTTACCTGTGAAAGTTTCTCGTCGCCCTGAAACCGAAATGTTACGTCACTTTTAATGATCCGCCTTTTGAGTTCACGATGCTTTTCTTTTCTTTTTTCTTATTTTGTAATTCTTTGGGGCGGATTTCACTTTCACCTGGAATGAAATAAAAAGAGAAGTATTAAGGCATTGGAAAAGATTGATAAAAGTAAAAATGTCCTTGTCAATCAACTGTCGGGGCGAAAATTCTGTCAGTAAAAAAAAAAGAAAAAGAAAAAAAAAATAATAGCAACTGCAGCAAGACGATGAAAAGACCATTACAAGTGTCTTTATATCATCAATTTAAACAAATAAAGCAAAACTCAAAAGGCACGAAAAAAAAATTACACCATACGTACGAAGAAAATGAAAAAAACGAACGGAAACTAGAACGAGAAAAATAAAAGGAACTGTACGAGAAGAAAAAAAAAAAACTAAACAGAACAAAAATAACAACACACAGTAAGCATGAAGGGGAGAAGGAAGAAAATTGAAAACTTGAACGCGGAAGAGAAAATAAAACTAGAGAGACAGAAACAAAGACACACTAAAAAAAGACACCGAGAAAATAGAATATGAGAAAAAAAAAGAAAAAAAATACGGAGATTTTTAGGAACCTCAAACCATTCGCACAGCTTCAAGCCATTTGCAAAGCTTTCACGACGCACAGCAAAAACTGACAAAGGGACAAAGCCAAGTCGGTTCATTCCTCCCCTTTGACTTGAGGGGGAGAAGAACCGCGGCCACTTGAGCCATCTCGAGGCGCACGAGGGGCCGATGAAACTCTAGCAAACATAAGCGGCGGCAGGATGCGAGTGGCCGAGTGGATGGCAACGTGACGACCATTATCCCCGGCAGAGTGTAAGAAGAGGAGGAGGAGGAGGAGGAGGAGGAGGAGGAGGAGGAGGAGGAGGAGGAGGAGGAGGAAGAGGAGGAGGAGGAGGAGGGAAGACAAAACCAAGAGCGTTGATGTGGACCACTACGAGTTATAGAGAGAGAGAGAGAGAGAGAGAGAGAGAGAGAGAGAGAGAGAGAGAGAGAGAGAGAGAGAGAGAGAGAGAAGTCAAAGCCTCACTCATCTATAATCCAATAAAGTCTGATGGTAGTGTCAACACCAATATCGTCACCAACATCCACCCACGCTAATACATCCTCAAATACACACACAAACACACACACGCACACACACTGGGCCCGGTAGCTCAGTGGTTAGAGCGCTGGCTTCACAAGCCAGAGGACCGGGGATCGATTCCCCGGCCGGGTGGAGATATTTGGGTGTGTCTCCTTTCACGTGTAGCTTCTGTTCACCTAGCAGTGAGTAGGTACGGGATGTAAATCGAGAAATTGTGACCTTGTTGTCCCGGTGTGTGGTGTGTGCCTGGTCTCAGGCCTATCCGAAGATCGGAAATAATGAGCTCTGAGCTCGTTCCGTAGGGTAACGTCTGGCTGTCTCGTCAGAGACTGCAGCAGATCAAACAAACAGTGAATCACACACACACACACACACACACGTTTCTTTTAAATCACTCTGGTATAGTAACAGCTTCCTCGTCCCTCCCCCACTCCTTTTCCTTCCATTTTCCTTCTCTTTCCCTCCCGCCTTTCTGTTCCTGTCACCTTTCTTACGTTTCCTTCTCTTCCTCTTTCATATCTTCAGTTCATTCTCTCACAAAAGACAAGCATTACTATTACTACTACTATTATTGCAACTGCAGCTACAACTACCATTACTAAAGAACTACTACTACTGCATTCGACGAGGAAATGCAATAAATAGCACCATATCGAGTATTTTTCCCTACCATTGTAATTTTCTTGTTGTCGATGTTGTGCTACTAGTATATTGACTATAATGATTAGATAGGCGAGTGATATGCCTTTCTTTACCTCCTCTTTACTGCTTTCTTTCTTTCTTTCCCGAGATTCTTTCTTTCATAAAGTCCCTATAAAGGAAACTGGAAGATAAATCACAAAGAAAAAAAGGGAACAGAACAAAATAAGAGTAGGTGGATATAGTGAAATAAATAAAGAGATAGAGAAAGGTAGACTAAAAATGTTTACAAACGCTACAGACATAGACACACACACACACACACACACACACACACACACACACACACACACACACACACACTCACACACAAACACATAAACACACACACACACACACACACACACACACACACACACACACACACACACACACACACACACACACACAATTGCGGGAACGGGTAAAGAGGAAGCAGCCAAAAAGTTCTGGGGTGCCAAAAATAACAAGTTAATTTTGCCCAAGGTCGTGTTATTCGAAACTTTTTACAAACTATGACACAATTATGTTACACGGACACTGCCTCGGAAAATACTACAGTGACATTCCTCTATCTAGCGTGTGCTCTTTGGTTAGAGTCTCCCAGTTCCCAGGTTGTCTGACGGGATTTTCAGCGGATCAAAGGATGTTGGGATTGAAGTAAAGCGGAAGATACAGTACAAGTGAGTGAAGGTTGCATGACTTTTAATCACGACTATGTATACACGAACCAAAGTACACATAATAAATACACGGAAATACAACACGCACCAATAGCTCGCAGTACACACACAAAGACTAACACACACATACACGCACACACACACACACACACACACACACACACACACACACACACACACACACACACACTTAATCACGACTGTATATACATGCATATAGATACACACAGATACACTCATCAATACTCTCTCTCTCTCTCTCTCACACACACACACACACACACACACACACACACACACACACACACACACACAAGGAAAGAAAACGTTTTGAGCACCCGAGTTATTACCCTAATGAGAGAAAAAAAAAAACAGTTATCCGAATGGAAGGGATAGGTAAACAGGCCAATTAACTCTTTCTTCCTCCTCTTCATCCTCCATTCTCTCTCTCTTCTTGTTCTTCCTTCTCCCACTCCTTCTCCTTCTCCTTTCCTCCTTCTCCTCCTCTCCTCTCATTAGCATTGCCACACTCCCTATCCTTGCAAGACCAAAAATAATAAGTGATTCCATACGTCCTCTGGTTTTCCAAGGCGTTCATTCTCCTTTATTTCTACTTTGTGTTCCTTAAACCCTCTCAAGTCTCCTGCTTCTCCTTCTCTTCCTCCTTCTCATCCTCTTGCTTCCCTTCGCTGTAACCGTCAAGAGGTACTTCTCTGTCTGGTAAAAGGTGTGTGTGTGTGTGTGTGTGTGTGTGTGTGTGTGTGTGTGTGTGTGTGTGTGTGTGTGTGTGTGTGTAATAATAATAATAATTATAATAATATACGGTTTATTAATTTGGCAGTGCAACAAAAAACTTACATTGAAAATGCACAGGGGGGGGGACATTAAAGCAATGAAATGCTTAACCTAACTATGGATCTATAACTTAGCCAAGAATTTGGTGTGTGTGTGCGCGGGAGCAAATATCATTAAAGTAATTTGAAAGCTCGTTATAGTAAAAGTAATATTACCAGGACACCCACCAACTCACCAAGAAACCCACCTTCCCGGCCACACAAACACACGCACACACTATCTCTCTCTCTCTCTCTCTCTCTCTCTCTCTCTCTCTCTCTCTCTCTCTCTCTCTCTCTCTCTCTCTCTCTCTCTCTCTCTCTCTAAAAACGAGACGAATACATTAATACTAAGGAAGCTGGTGAAGGAGGGCCGTATACATAGCATAAGCCTCTGCCAAGCCAAGCCTCTCCACCAAACAGCCTTGTCCTATCCGCTAAAGGCCAACGCTTGACATTTCTTATGTCTCTGAAAATAATAAAACAATCATGAATTTCAACTTACCAACACTTTCTCTGAATCACGAGTTTGGTTGGCAGGCGCGCATTTGTGATTACGGGACATACATTTCCATCATTCTTTTGTTTACGTCATCAATATTGATTGTTGCTGTTACGTCAGTCTTTGCTTCTGATCAAGGTCCGTATTCTTAATTTTCTAGGATCGTATTCTACAAACCATCATACCTAATGACGTCGGTTATAGCGGTTCAAGATTGCGATTTTTTTTTTATTATACCATATGGGTTTTACCAGGATTCGAAACCGTGCGCTTGGAGACCCCTTGGCTCACAAAGTAATGGTGACTAAATAGTGTATTTTTTATGGTAAAATGTATTATATATGACCTGCATGTGTCGGGTTGTCGGGCGTAATCTCCTCCTGTTTATCATATTTCTTCCGTTCGGATACACTGTCTAACTATTCCAAAAAGTAATAAATATGATGTCAAAATAATTTGTTAAAGAAAATTATGTATGTCAAGAACCTATTTCATTCAAATTTGAGCCTTGAGACGGTCAGAGGATTGATGGTCAGGAATTCAGTGAGGCATGACGAAAACTTAGCAGAACACGACCCCTGGTGTTTTGCCCCGAGCGATTTCAATGCACTGTATTGGAAGTCATTGGGTTTTCATGGATGTATATAAGATCCTAATGCGATTTTAACAAAAAAGTCTGTACCGGTAATGAGAGATATAACGTGAGAACACGTCCAACAGTCTGCACGCCTTATTTCGACTGATTTTATTGATCTTTAGTACAGCGAAAGTTTTTTTTTTTTATTAGTGTTTTCTTGATTCCAAAGAAACTTGAAGACAAATTCTCCATCGTTAAATAAAAACATACAATGATAACAACACCAAGAGTTTCCACGCCTTATATGGATTACTTTTAACATGTTCTAGCATAGCAGGTTTTGTGTCATTTTAACAGTGGCTTTCTTGAAGGAATCTTATGTCATTGTAACAAGTCTGCATCATCAATATGAGACATACAATGAAAACTACTTATTTTTTTCCATTACTGATTTTCTCATTATATAGTCTTCATGTTCTTATTTTTTTCAAAGATGATTTAATTATTCTAAAATGATTTTAACAAGAAGAGAAATGGAATAGGAACCCAACCAATAATTTTGGGATCAAATCTGAACAGATTTTGAAAGACTATACTATAAGTTTTGGGGATTTTAAAGAGTTTTTCTTTTATGATTTTAATGAAACTAAATGGGAAATCTGCACCATCAGCGGGGTGGGAGAAGATAGAGGGACCAGACTAATTATCCTTGTGGCCTTTCAAAATTGGGAGAGGCTAAACCTGATTCCATGAGTTATTAAATCTGTGAACTATTTTGATCGAAATAAAGGGAATAGAGTTTTTGTTATGAAATTATCACTTTTCGCAGTAAATAAAAGGCGATCTGTGGATTTACATAACCATGAAAGTCAAAAAAAATGAGAGAGTAAGAGAAATGAAAAAGAACACTTTGATCTATAAAGGTCACACTAGAAAGAATAATTTATGTTATCATACCACCAACACAATCTTCTATTCATGGCCAGTCTAAAGGTTACATAAGACAAAATCATACACAACATTCTCGTTTCATAAAAGCTCATTTCACAAGTGTTTCAGAGCTCCTTCCTTGAATGAGCTGAAATTACTAATTCTTGGACAAAGTGCTTTACAACAGATAAATATTTTCTCACACACAAACACAAACACAGACATACAGACACGCGCACACACACACACACACACACACACACACACACACACACACACACACACAGACAGACACACACACACACACACACACACACACACACACACACACACACACACACACACATATGTACACACACTACCATAGCCATGAAACACCAGCATAGTTTCGACAATATATCTTTAAAAACTCAACCAGAATAATAAATCAAACCTAACGTGAAAAAAAAAGAAAACAAAGAATCATTCAGCTAGAAATGAGATCTACAAATTTTTTTTCAGCGACGAGAAAAAGAAGGCCCATAATCTCATTACACACTATAAAAAAAAGTGAGACAAATACGTCAAATAAACCACAAGACCACAACAACAGCAAAGTACAACAACCAGCTAAGGCAGTGAACAGTGGGAGGAATTGCAAAGCTAATCCGGCGAACATTACTGGATTGAACTACAGCTGTTACTCACCCACTAACACACACACACACACACACACACACACACACAAGGTAGCATGAGGCAGTGCAAGGCAAGGAGGAAATGGAAACAAGCAATGGGTCAGCAGTCGGTGCCCTCGTCTCATTCTCGCTCTCTCCTGTCAGAATCAATTCCAGGTGATCGCTGTTCCGCCCTGATGTAATAAGCAGACGACCCAGCAGTAATGAACTGTAATTATCATATCATTATAAGCTGCAGCTTCTAATTAGGGCAGGGTTGTGAATTACACCACGCTTCTACTCTCTCTCTCTCTCTCTCTCTCTCTCTCTGGTCAACCTTACCCTTTCTTTTGACTAATATAACACACTGCCCATGAAAGCAGACTCGTCTAAAGTTCACGAACGTCAATAGAATTCCTCGTTAAGTAATTCGTCTCCACGTGAATCACCTGTATAATAACTTAGCGGGAATCAATAAAAGTCAATCACGTGCCTCAACAGTCACTAATAACACAAGGGGGGTGTTCTGGAGCAGGAAAAGGAGGAGGAGGAGGAGGAGGAGGAGGAGGAGGAGAAGGAGGAGGAGGAGGAGGAGGAGCAGGAGGAGGAAGACGAAGATGAGGAAAGGGGTCGTAGGAATGAGAGTGAACTAGGAAAGAAGAAAGAGAAAGGGGAGAGAAAGGAGAGAGAGAGAGAGAGAGAGAGAGAGAGAGAGAGAGAGAGAGAGAGAGAGAGAGAGAGAGAGAGAGAGAGAGAGAGAGAGAGAGAGAGAGAGAGAGAGAGAGAGAGAGAGAGAGAGAGGTTTAACAAGGAGTGCGGATTAGAAGGAAAGAATAGAAAAAAAGCGTGGTTCCAAATTTTTCAGGGAATGAATCTTTTCCTTCACGTTTTAAAATTTGTGACATGACAAAATTTATGGGCGGGCCGAGGAGGGAAATTTAGATTACTTACAAGAACCATAATTTTTAGAGAGAGAGAGAGAGAGAGAGAGAGAGAGAGAGAGAGAGAGAGAGAGAGAGAGAGAGAGAGAGAGAGAGAGAGAGAGACGGTGAAAGAGGAAACTTGATCTCATTATGAAACTAATTATACCGCGAGGGGAAGGCAAGATATGATGCAGTGTCTTGAGAGAAGCAACTTTTGAGGGGCCTTTGTGTTCCGCAGAGGAGGGATGGAGGGCGCCTTCCTTCCTTCCTTCCTTCCTTCATTCCTCGGCGTCAGAGTTGGCCTACTCCTAATTCCTTCTTATAGCCAATTTTCCTTTATTTATTAACTTATTCTCACTTCCCCAGCACACCATCGCTATTATACAAACTTTTCTCGGTGTTTTATTCTCTTTTTTTTATTCGCCTTCCTAATTATCATCAGATTTGATTTCACTTGTTTTTATTTATCTCTATGTGAAGCAAGGTTTTGAGCCCCGTTAAAGTCTGGTTTGAGGAATAAAAACTAAAATATGTGAAAAATATTCATGTGAGTCACTGGATGAAGCATATTCGTCTGCTTCTACCCCTTATCCTCACCCATTAATTTGCCGTGGTCTCTAATGATACAATATTTAATACCAACATTGATTTTGCGGTATGAGCTAAATACTCGTAGCATAAACAAAGTAGGAGTGTATCAAATGACACAAGCCTTTACACGTCTTGCTATGAGGAACTACATATTGTCAGATTTGTATTCACGGTTAAGTGGTGGAAATACATAGAAGCTTTAGGTGTTTGGCTTTTGAAGTGCGAATGGAGTATTAAGACCTGAGAGTGCGAGGTTTACAGAATGAGGATCCCGGCAAGGCGAGACAGGCACTCTTCAGCTACATTTCTTCCTCACGAGGCACTCACGCCTGCATGCATCAAAGGGTTTGTGTGTGAGGGATTTACAAAGAATTACCGACTTCTCAGAGCTTTTCCGAGTGCGTCTGTCTCTGGAGGTTGAAAATTTAGTCATAGGCAGTAGTCAAGTAACCTGCTTCACTCACTGTATTTAGCATTTTGGTTGTATTGTAAGTCCTTTGAACTGTATTCATAGGCAGACCTTTTTAGACTCGAGCGGATCAGATGATTTCAGAATGAGGGAAGACAAATAGTGATGTAAAATAGAAATTATTCAACGCGTAAATGAAAAAATAACTGAATACTATATTTCGTGTCGTTCAATGGTGGCTATCATCAACTTCCTATTCACATATCCTTTATTTGATAGCAGACTTAGTTTATGTATGCACGGTAGAGGATGAAAGAAGAAGAAAAGATGAAAAAAGAAAAGAAACGAAAAACCCGAGAGAAAAAAATAAACGAGCGAAAAAAAGACATTAAACAGAACGAAACACAAATATCTTTGCAACACAACATGTGTGTTGAAAGATCATTCTACAAGTTGCAGTTTATCTGTTGCAAAACACTCCCTGAATGCACTCGGCTGGATGGCTGGCTGAGGCGCGGCGTAGGAGGCAATACCCTCGCACCAGGAAGTCTGTCTCGGGAGATTAACTTGTATCTATTTCGTTGGTTATGTCCAACAATGCATTCTGAAAGGGACAGTCAATACTAACAAATTTCCTTTTACGAATTATATAGACTTTTTCAGTTTACAGTCAGACGTAATTTGTATCCCTACTTTTTAAGGTGAAGCATTGGGGGCAATAAGGCGTCAGAGAAGCTGATTAAATTCATATCCAATATTCTGTTTTTATTATTTTTTTCCTCAGATAATATATTTTCATCATCGACACAAAACTATGAATCACAACAAAAGTCACGCACGAAAGAAATATAACACATTTGAGATTAATAGTCTCCTAGATATTTAGTTGTTTGATTAGTTATAAGATACATTTCACAACTATTGAAACTCTAAAGAGAAATATTAAGACGAGTCAAATAATTCTCGTTTGTTCATAAGCCCTCTCTCATTTTACCTCTTGATTGGCTTTACACGCGGCGACCTATACGAGGCGACATACACCCGGCGACATCAGTTTCAGACTAGTAAGAACATAAAACCATATAGTGAAGTACCTGGAGGATTAGAAGCTTATGAGCTACAAGCATGGAGTCATCATAGTTCTGTGAATGTATGATGAAGAGCCGGTGACTGCGTGGTGGTGTTGCAGTATTGCAGTGCATGGGTACTCTGAAATCACATCACGCCACGCTCTTGTTCCGCGTGTGTCAGGCAAATGAAAGGCCTACCCTCCTTGTCAATCCATGCGGAAATTGAAAGCTTCCATAGTATCAAAATATCAAAACAATATTACAAAAACCATGCACAACAATCAACACACACACACACACACACACACACACACACACACACACACACACACACACACACACTAATACACACAAAGGGGAATATTCCCCCATGATATACAATGTTCTGTTAGTATTTGTGTATTTGTTCCATTAAAAGCAAGCAAAACCGTTTAATAACTTTCATTTCAGTGTGTGCATTATGTGCGTGGAAGGGTAATAACCGACTCTCCACATAAAAGCGGAAGTCCTAATATGTGTACCATAGCCTAACTGTTCGTGCAACACTAACACTCTGAAAACTGCAATGCTTATTTCTTTTGATTTTTCCTCGTAACGCTGTGTGGTGTTTATTACAACGATAAGACAGACAAAAATGTAAAACAGTGGGAAGCAAGCGCACTCCTGGTCCAGCGCCGGCCATCTAGTATGTATATAGAAGAGCTTGGCCATGCTGCTGTTGTGCCCACCCGCAACACAAACACACACACACACACACACACACACACACACACACACACACCATACGGAAAGGATGGCGGATGGGCTTTGCTAGCCACATTTCCGGCGACGGTAAACATTTAGTACGGTGCTAAATCTCTTAACAAACTCCATTGCTTTGAATTAAAGTCGACGAAAGGTTTAGCAAAGCAAACGTAGTGGCCAGAAAACTCTTTGATGTTTTTTATCTTTACGTCCGGCCCGCGTGTGCCATTGGCTTTCATGGCCAGTTATTGGTGCAGGCAAGTGTTATGTTTATGGAGCCACATTTTTTTCGATCAATGCTGCCAGCCTCGCTTCCCTGACACTGGAGCGCCACGGAAGATACGGCGTGATGGACGCGGAGCGCGCTGGGTTGTAAGTCACTTCACAGCCGCTACTATTTCCGCAGAGACGATCTGTGGGCTGAACAATCCACAGCAGTGTTCTCAAACGCTTCACACTTCTGTAAGATCGCTTTTCAGAACCGTAGATGATTTTTCAAGCTTCCATGTTTTTTTTTCCCATTTTATGGAATACGATCCTTTTCACACTAGAAAATTTCGAAGGAATCTTTGAAAAAACAACTTGCACTAGATCGTGTTATAAGTAATTGAGAAAAGAAGCATAAACGTTTAACAATATTACACTTTTATCGTAACAATTTTTTTCACCTGGAATCTTCCTTGAGACGAAAGAAATTAAAAGGGATAAAAGGAGATCCAATTATTTGTAAGCTCAGTTCCTTTACTTCTAAGAAAGCAATGTGATAATAAATCTGGGTTGTTAAGTCCTATCGATTCCGTTGCTGTTGCACCTGATTCTTCCTTTCTGTAAATAACATTATAGCAACTGAAAAACATGATTAAAGCAGTCACTGTTACTACTACTACTACTACTAGTACTACTACTACTACTACTACTACCACTACTACTACTACTGCTGCTGCTACTACTACTACTACTACTACTACTACTACTACTACTACTACTACTACTACTTATGCTACTATTATTACTATTATTACAACCGTTACTATTACCAGTGCTACTACTGCTATTACCGCTACTACTACTACCAAAAATCCATTATCACTACAACTATAACCATAACCACAATAGCACAACCTCTACAACCATAAAAGAAACTTCATATTACGCACTAGTTCTCTACCATCCCTCCGTGGCGACACCCACTTACTAGGCCTATTCTCGGAAGCTCCCCATGAAAGCTTCCACACACAAAAGACAGGTCGATTTCGTTATCCTGAAAAAACGTATTTCCGGGATACTCAGAACCGCACAACCAACTGATTTAAAAAACCTGCAGATACCATGAAAGAGAAGGAAGGGAAAAGGAAAAAAAAAAACGAACGAAAAGGGAAATAGAGTGTAAGATAGGGGGTAGAATACAAGGTGATGAAAGGAAGATGGAAGTGAGAGATTAAGAATGTTTTAATAGGGAGAGGAGAGTGAGGGAACAGAAGGAAGAGGAAGATTGGAAGGCTATAAGGAAGAGGTGGGACGTAAGATATAAAGTGATGGAGGAACGGGAGATATATGGATATAGAAAAGTTATAATAGAGAGAGTTAATGGAGAGAGGAATGAGGAGGGACGGGAATAGACTGTTAGAAGATTAAGAGAAGACGGGAAGGAAGGAGGGAGGAAAGACAGGAAAAGTATAGCAACGTTGAAACAAAGCGGGTACAGACAAATATGCATTCATGCCAACATACAAGACAGATAACCACACCGGACACAAACACACACACAAGAGAAAAAAAAAAAACAAGGAAGACATAGCAACCTTCACACACACAGACGAAGTAAACAAACACCCAAGATATGACACCACACACA
>NC_059271.1:10164219-10166719 GCF_017591435.1 Portunus trituberculatus | reverse complement strand
ATAGAAATGCCAAGAGCATACCTCCACAACTTGCCAACTAGTTACTAACCAATAATTCACAATATTCGATGCCACTTTTGCTCAAAGTTTAGAAGTTTAAAAGAGTGCTATCAATCAATCACTGATAATTCTCTCCCTCTCTCTCTCTCTCTCTCTCTCTCTCTCTGTCTCGCTTGCTGGCTCGCTCGACTTCTCTGCGGAATACAAGGAATTCTTCTCACGTTTATGTGTGTATGCCCAATTGTCAATCACTTCTCGCTACACCAGTGAAAGGATTGCTCAGTAACAATAAACTCTCTCCAGTAACAACACGCCTTCTTTCCTCACCTTCCCTTTAGCAGAATCCATCGACTCTTTAGTGTCTACAAATATGATGAATTTTACTTATATTCTATATTTCATTACAAGTTAAGCTTTATGATGTTTACTTTTATACTCTTTTTGCTTGATTGTCATTCAATTACTCGCTCATTACATATCGATATTTATTGTAATATTCACTCGTGATAGCACGGCTAAATCTAGAAATGGTTATCGAATTGGACTGAGAGGCGATAAGAAGAAAGCCGGTGTCGGGATATGTAGGGAAGTTATAAAAGTTCTAACAAAGGAATACAAAGAGACAAACAATAAGTTCTTGAGGTCTTCCTTAGACAGTTTGTATAGCCCTTCTACACTAACTACTAAAGGAAGTGATGGGGTAATCAAGTAGATCGCTCCTACCCCCTCCTTCTTCATCCAATTCCTAATTCTTCCTTAATTCTTTTCCTCCTTAAATCTAAACCTCCAACTTACCAATACATGAAAAGCGTAAAGAGAAGAATAAATGCTACTTCAGTCACTTGGTCGTTATGTATTACAAAATGAATTATGAATCAAAGAATAATTTTGATTTACCGCAGAAAATACATACATGCACGTAAAGAAATCCCTCATTGTGTGTGTGTGTGTGTGTGTGTGTGTGTGTGTGTGTGTGTGTGTGTGTGTGTGTGTGTGTGTGTGTGTGTGTGTGTGTGTGTGTGTGTGTGTGTGTGTGTGTGTGTGTGTGTGTGTGTGTGTGTAAATAAGTAAGTAAGTACGTAAATAAGTAAAGGTTTACTGCCCATTACAGTAAAGATACGTTTGAAAAATAAACAAACAATTACTGGAAATGGCATAGACTGCCAAGGCGAAGCTTCTCGACAGTCATAATTATATTCTAATACGATGTTTACAGTAGAACAAACTGGCAGTATAAATTTAGCTAAGTTGTTTGACAGAAAATATTTTCTTATAAGTCAGCTGAATATAGCAGCATGATGATACTAATACTAACACTAGCGACAATAATAAGAATAGTAAGGAGAAAAATAGTGTGTGTGTGTGTGTGTGTGTGTGTGTGTGTGTGTGTGTGTGTGTGTGTGTGTGTGTGTGTGTGTGTGATTCACCTCGGTCGTCTGCTGGTCACCTAGCCAGTCTTCTCCATTACGGAGCGAGCTCAGAGCTCATAGACCGATCTTCGGGTAGGATTGAGACCACATAACACACTCCACACACCGGGAAAGCGAGGCCATAACCCCTCACGTTACATCCCGTACCTATTTACTGCTAGGTGAACAGGGGCCACACATTAAGAGACTTGCCTATTTGCCTCGCCGCTTACCGGGATTCGAACACGGCCCTCTCGATTGTGAGTCGAGCGTGCTAACCACTACACTACGCGGTGTGTGTGTGTGTGTGTGTGTGTGTGTGTGTGTGTGTGTGTGTGTGTGTGTGTGTGTTTGTATCAGCGTATGTTCATGTTTCCTGTACAAATACAGCATCACTTCATATCACTATGAAATTTACTAATGCAAAACCATGAATAAACAACATTGGTGGAGCGAAAGACATAACGAAGAGAAGGAGAGCGAGGACCAAGAGGAGGAAGGAAAAGACAATATTTAAGGAGAAAGGACACCACACATCGCTCACTTTCAAGGGTCCAAAGACGACGCAACATCTGAAATCAGTAGAAAAAAACATTCCTTAATTCACTTCAGCGTCAGTGATTCCTTGGGATTTATTAATGTGAGGGAATCGAATTCTCTTACACAGACAATTTAATTTCTTATCGTCATGTGCCAACTCGTCTTTTTTTTTTCCAACAAGTCTTTTTACTCTACCGTTATTTTTTCCCTTTCATTCTGGTCTTTCTTGTCGCCTCCCCTCTTCCACTTCGATAGCTATCAAAGTTTAGACGGCGTATTCTTTTTTCCTTTCCATCAACATATTCCTATCAATGCAGTCTCTTTATATGTCCTTTTCCAATGCTTCTAATTCTTGTACTATCCATCAGGTTGACTCGTTTTGAACCTGTCTCAGTTACCCTGCATATGCATCTCATTATCATTTCAACTTTCTATTTAATGATCACGTGTCCTTTCACAGTGACTCATGCTAAACAGCATCTCACCATTAGAATTTAATTCAGTCATTCTAGTACGACTTGTAAGAGTTTATTCCTGATATCATAGAGACA
>NC_059271.1:10126719-10159219 GCF_017591435.1 Portunus trituberculatus | reverse complement strand
AGAAGAAGAAGAAGAAGAAGAAGAAGAAGAAGAAGAAGAAGAAGAAGAAGAAGAAGAAGAAGAAGAAGAAGAAGAAGAAGAAGAAGAAGAAGAAGAAGAAGAAGAAGAAGAAGAAGAAGAAGAAGAAGAAGAAGAAAAAGAAAGAAAAGGAGAAGGAGGGAGGAGGTGTAAATACGTGATATTGTGGGTAGGAGCAGAGTGTGGAGGAGGAAGAGGATAAATAGAAAGAAACCGAAGAGGAAAAAAAATAGAAAATACCACAGAATAAAAACATATAAAAGACATCGAAATATTATTGACGCTTAACACTTGTAAAACGAAATTTCCATCTGAAGAGGTTAACTCCAACACTACTTTTTTTCCGTCACATCCTTAAACCAAACAACATCACAAAGACACAGTCATAAAACCAGCTCTATTTACACTGACACGTAGGAGGCGGTGGTGTAATGAAGATGAACAAGAGAGTCAGAAGCTGAACTATACAATCTTGGTAGGACTGAAAAAAACACTGCAGAATGTGAGACTGAATGAACGGATGAAATTAATGATGCAGAAGGACTACGCATATGTTAGGTGGTGGTGAGATGACAAATGATAGCCAAATAGAAAAAAAATAAGGCTAGACAAGGAAAGATGAAAGTATTGTAGGATACACGTAAATGAAGTAACTGATAATGTGGAAAGGAGTGGCAAGACAAGACATAAAAGAAGGTTAGATTAGATTAAGTTCAGAGGAAAGAAGCGGCAAGAGGCAACAGAGGAAAGGAAAGAAAGGATTGTATTTTTCTTTGGGTAGTTCAGGTTAGTTCTTATGGCTGAGTGTTAGAGAGAGAGTAGAGACAGACTAAGGAGTACAGAGGAAGGGCATTCTGTTCCTGCTTTGCCCAACACCTGTGGCTTTAATCTGACCATTTCATTCACGATGAATCTTGGTCACGCAAAACTCGCCATGTTGTTCCTCATTAAATGGAAGAATCGAAGCGTAATGTGCCATTATGTATTCAAAAGGAGAGAGAGAGAGAGAGAGAGAGAGAGAGAGAGAGAGAGAGAGAGAGAGAGAGAGAGAGAGAGAGAGAGAGAGAGAGAGAGAAAGAGAGAGAGCTTGGGAGGGGGGAGAGGATATGATTAACATATCTTCATTTTTTATCCGGTGTTGTTTTGGCGTAACTCATGTTTATGTAAATTGCTTTAGGATCTTTCGTGTTTGTTTTCCTTCTTTACTAATTTATTTGTGTGTGTGTGTGTGTGTGTGTGTGTGTGTGTGTGTGTGTAATTCACTGTTTGATCTGCTGCAGTCTCTGACGAGACAGCCAGACGTTACCCTACGAAACGAGCTCAGAGCTCATTATTTCCGATCTTGGGATAGGTCTGAGACCAGGTACACACCACACACCGGGACAACAAGGTCACAACTCCTCGATTTACATCCCGTACCTACTCACTGCTAGGTGAACAGGGGCTACACGTGAAAGGAGACACACCCAAATATCTCCACCCGGCCGGGGAATCGAACCCCGGTCATCTGGCTTGTGAAGCCAGCGCTCTAACCACTGAGCTACCGGGCCGTGTGTGTGTGTGTGTGTGTGTGTGTGTGTGTGTGTGTGTGTGTGTGTGTGTGTGTGTGTGTGTGTGTGTGTGTGTGTGTGTGTGTGTGTGTGTGTGTGTGTGTGTGTGTGTGTGTGTGTGCACGCGTGCGTGCGTGCGTGTGTGTGTGTTTGTGCGTGCGTGCATGTGTGCGTGCTTCCGTATGTGCGCGTACGCATCTGAATTACCTCTAAATTACTTCTGAATTAATCTAAGCACTGCGAGAAACTCCTTTTTGACAATGAGGAAGAATACAGAACGCATAACACGAAGTGAAACTGAGAAGAGAGCGAGAAAAAGGCAAGAAATTAAGACAACATACGATCCATTATGGAGCACCTAATCAATAGAACCAACAAGAGGCAACACTAGACACACATGCGGTAGGTGGAACGATAGGTGGAGATGTACATTTGAAAGATAATATTACCGCTGACACTCACGCTGTTATTTGTTACTAGATTTGTTTTCTGATATTCAAATTACCAGATGCGGCAAATCAATAAAAGATGCATGTATGTCTGGGTGTGCTCATGTATGGCCGGACTATATCTTAATTTCACTTTAAACACAAAAGCTTGTACAATCAACTGGATCCTCAAAGTCTAAAAATTTTCAAAGCTGGAGAAATGTAAAAACAAAAAAAGAAGTCTGGGTAAGTATAGTGAGCTGACATCTCTCGATACTGATGTCTTGACATTTACAGACGAAAAAGTTGAATTACAGGATACACAACTGTATGGATATCTCGTGCTCTGTGATGCTCAGTCATTCTATTATTTCTTTTTAATTCATTTTGTTACTATTACTATTATTATTATTATTATTATTACTACTATTATTTTCATTATTATTATTATCATTATTATAACTATTATTATTATTATTATTATTATTATTATTATTATTCATTATTATTATTATAATTATTATCAATATTATCATTATTATTATTGTTATTATTATTATTATTATTATTATTATTATTATTATTATTATCATTTTCATTACATTTATTTGCACTGTAATATAATTCATGGAACTCGAATAGACACGGCCTTGATGCTCCAGTTGTGTGCCCAAGTTTCTCAAATCTAAATTCCAGACGTGAAAAAACTATATCAAAGTACCTACTGGATTGATTAAGCCTCGCTGTGTGATAGGCAACCTGGACCAGGAGACACATTGATTGAGAAGAAGGAACACACCTGAAGGTCACACATTCAATGTTACACCTGTAAATGCCACATCATTCTGGAAAAGCCGAATACTGGGCTCAACTCTTTCTGTATTTTGTTGCACTAAACTAACCTTCTCATTCACTGTAGCCAAATTACCAATTCTGTTATCTCAGCATGTCGTCCCTTTCACTAGCATAATCTAAGAAATGATGTACTAACTAACGTATTCAACATTTTTTTGTTATAATTCAACAACTTTCTCCCCGTAGCTCATGGAAAAAGTCTCTTTCATAAAAAAATAAATAGAATATGATTCCCATACTATAGTAGGTAGCAGGTACGCTGCTGTAGACTACAGCTGAGTATTGAGTTTTTCTAAGTATGGGAACAATTACTTAGATGTTAAAGGAATGATTTAACCACTTTCTTTTACCAACAACTCCACCTCCTTTATATATAAAAACAAAAATGCACAAGCAAGATGGCACAAGTACATTGCCTTATCCAACAATACCAACAGTGACAACACACAAAATGTCATAAAAAAAAAACAGCAATAATAGAGACGGCCACCTCGGCTTCGCTTCCTCACCCTCGTTAAGGCGGACGCGAGGCCACTTATATTTTAACATCCAGTTGAGCACACTAAGCTCCCTAACGTATTACCTGAGCTACTCATTAATCGATCAGGTGTAGAAGGGTGAGAGTGGCTGCATGTGACTTCCTTACCTGGCTACACTTGACCTTCCTTACAACTCACAAACATAAACAGAAGCCAGGTCATTTTAGGGTCACTCACTCAAAGGACTCGTCCGTGGCCACTTCCCAGGACGTACTCATATATGGCACGCTCGAGGCTGAACGCTGAACGGCAAAACAAACCTCGTTACGGCACAGAGTCAATGCCTGAGGGGAGCCGCGGCCTTCCAGGAGCTAATTAATGAGCCTCCTGCTTCATGACTATATTGAGAAGCTCGTTAAGGAAGGGTCGGCTAACATCTAATTCCCTTGCAAGTCCTGGGGCGCTGCAGCAGCAGGAGGAGGAGGAGGAGGAGGAGGAGGAGGAGGAGGAGGAGGATGACGCTCTCTTCTTTTCCACCTACTCTTCTCTTCTTCTTCCTCTTCCTCTTCCCTTCTTCTTCTTCTTCTTCTCCTCCTTTTCCTCCTCCTCCTCCGCCTTCCTTCCAACACGAAACTTTATTGTATTTCTGTGGAGGATTTGTAGATTCCAAGGTCGTGCAAAACTATAACACACATAACTATGTAAGTGCTCTCTCTCTCTCTCTCTCTCTCTCTCTCTCTCTCTCTCTCTCTCTCTCTCTCACAACATAAGAGGAGATAGCGATAAAAAAAAAAAAAACCGCGTGTAAACATAATGACCATACCATCATGAAGAGGGAGACAGAAACACACCAAGTAAATACAACGCCAGGTAAATACCACTGAGCAAACACAAACACACAAAAGTCATTTCCTCAAAACTAGTCCCTTAAAGCGGCGAGGCGGATGAAGCGAGGGATGAGCGGGAGGACGAGTGGAGAGGATGACACAGGAACAGTCCCTTGGTCCTCTTTGTCTTGTTCTGCGTGAGGCAACAAAGCATCTCATCCCACTCTTTCCATATATCCACTCTGTCTCTCTCTCTCTCTCTCTCTCTCTCTCTCTCTCTCTCTCTCTCTCTCTCTCTCTCTCTCTCTCTCTCTCTCTCTCTCTCTCTCTCTCTCTCTCTCCTTCTACTTCCCTGCTTCTCTTATCCTTCCTTGCCTCTTGATTTTCTTTCTAGCTCTCTTCTAATGGGTGTAAACAGCACAAGGTATAAAGAATCAATAGAGAGAGACTGATTAAAAAGAATACTGGATAAATTTAAGCAGAGGGATGACAGGTGTGTGTGTGTGTGTGTGTGTGTGTGTGTGTTATAATAATAATAATAATATACGGTTTATTAGTTAGGCAGTGCAACACAAAATTTACACTGAAAATATACAGGAGGGGGGGGGGACATTAAAACAATTGAAATGCTTAACCTAACTATGGATCTAACTTAACCAGTAATTTACTTATTGATTTATTTATTTATGGCTCGCACCATAGTGGGCACCGCGCTAAGGTGGTACCGGTCAGTGCGCGGTGCTGTTAAGGGCGTGTGTGTGTGTGTGTGTGTGTGTGTGTGTGTGTGTGTGTATGGGTAGAGACTGCCCGTGTGAGTCTTAATTGCAGTTTCGTTATATGCTTATGTTCAATAAAATACAATCTAGGGTATTAACTTTCACTACATGAATCAGCAAGAAATATAATTTAATATTAGTGGGAGCTATTGAAGAACAAAAAACTAACGAAAAAGGCTTACTGAAAATGGCAGTATATAATATTTATAAAGGTATAGGTATTGCTAAAGTCCCTAAACCATCTTGTTGCTAATAATCTTGCCAATAATCTTACAATTTAATCCGAGACTTCATTTTCATACTTTGCCATAGTCTCTCTCTCTCTCTCTCTCTCTCTCTCTCTCTCTCTCTCTCTGGATTTGTCGTGGGAAGATTAATTATCCTTTATCAATATTACTTTATTTTCCTAATCTCTCTCTCTCTCTCTCTCTCTCTCTCTCTCTCTCTCTCTCTCTCTCTCTCTCTATCTCTCTCTCTCTCAATCCAGTTCTCATTTTCAAGTCATGGCGGTACAATCTCCTCAATTTGTATATTACTCTCTTATTTATCACCACACACAAGTTCTAACCATCTTCACCACGCCGCTACTGACATACCCTAACCGGCAGATATGAAAACTATGTGACCTTAACCTTTTCATCTTAGCTTGAGAGTGACACGTGACCTTTAAGCCTCGTCCAAGGTGGTGGTCAAGTGAAGGCAGTCAGGTCATTCCTCGTTGAATTGAACTCTGGGCGAGACAGGAAAGAGAAGTAGTGAGAGAATTATTACGAGCAGAAAGGTACTTATTGGGATAGATAATCAATACCACAGAGAGAGAGAGAGAGAGAGAGAGAGAGAGAGAGAGAGAGAGAGAGAGAGAGAGAGAGAGAGAGAGAGAGAGAGAGAGAGAGAGAGAGTTTGTGTAAATACGCACGTCTCGGCGGGAATGTAAATATGACAGTCTCAGGAAATACTTTAAATTGTGTTTCCGCACAAATGTTGAGAATACGAATAAGTATGATGATATTGTGGAGGAGCGATACGTGACGAGGGGAGGGAGGTGGAGGACGAGGAAGAAGAGAAACATAACTTAGTATAAAGGAAGTCCAAACAACAGCAACAGATCTTAGGGTCTTTTATATGTTGTACGGTAACTATTCTTTTCTAATTGTAAGAGAGAGAGAGAGAGAGAGAGAGAGAGAGAGAGAGAGAGAGAGAGAGAGAGAGAGAGAGAGAGAGAGAGAGAGAGAGAGAGAGAGAGAGAGAGAGAGAGAGAGAGAGAGAGAGAGAGAGAGAGAGAGAGAGAGAGAGAGAGAGAGAGAGAGAGAGAGAGAGGCTAGCAAAGGAGAAAAGCTCCTCCCACTCATTCCCTATCCATCCCAACGAAGCTGACCAGAAAGATAAATGATGCCAAGTTGCATAAAAAAAAAAGATAATGGAATTTGAGTGGAACGCAGAAATGATAATGATATGATGTCTACTTCTCCCATATACTGTATAATCTACGTATAATCCTAATATTAGTGCCATTTAATAAGGACCTTCCTCTATCTGAAACTAGATTAATGGGAAACATCTATACTGGATGAGTGTAGTGATGGGTTAATTGCTCTTCCAGGATTAGACTCCTTTTACCGTTACTGTGGCGGGGTCTGCGGTAAGTCACTGAGGAAAGAAAAGAAGAGACAGGATAAGAGGAGAAAGAAGGCGGGGAGGAGTAGGAGGGTAAGAGGGCGAAAAGGAAGAGGAAAAGCAGAAAGAGGTAAGGAGAATTAAGAGTGGAGGAAGAAGAAAAGGAAGAGATGGAAGAGTAGAAAGATGAGAAGAAGGGAGAGAAAAAAAAACATAAGTAAATATATGGAGAAAAAACTGCAAACTATATATTTTTTTCACAAATGAATAAGAAATTAACCTGAAGAACAAATAAGAAAAAAAAAATGAAGTCAAGAGAGAATGAAAGACAAGACAAAAAAAAACACATAATAAAAACAAAAAAACAGCAAAAGATACGAAAATGGAACAAGAAAATGAAAGAAGAAAGAAATAAAGAGAAAAGAAGAGAGACGGAGAGAGAAAAAGGAGAACGAGAAAAGAAAGTAACAACCCCTATAACTCCAGGGACTGATTTACACGATATGAGGAGGGACGCATGGCAAGAAATAACACTCGAATAAAAACGTAAAGAAAAACAGCAAGGAGCAGCACCATACACACACACACACACACACACACACACACACACACACACACACACACACACACACACACACACACTCACTCACAGGAGGATGGAGGGCAATGCAGGTGGAACGTAAAGAGCAAGACGGAATGCTGCAGAGAAACACTTCTGAAATAACACATCATTCAGTGGAGAAAGAGAAAAAAAGGGGTAGGAGAAGGAGAAGGAGGAAGAGGAGGAGGAGGAGGAGGAGGAGGAGGAGGAGGAGGAGGAGGAGGAGGGTAAGTAAGACTAGGTGTATTACATACTAATGCACTGTGAACTTTCTCTCCACCTCCCCCATGGCCCTCTCTCTCTCTCTCTCTCTCTCTCTCTCTCTCTCTCTCTCTCTGTGTGTGTGTGTGTGTGTGTGTGTGTGTGTGTGTGTGTGTGTGTGTGTGTTTACAATAGCCTACGCAGCTATTTATCTGTCCAAGTCTAGCTACACACACACACACCGCGTAGTGTAGTGGTTAGCACGCTCGACTCACAATCGAGAGGGTCCTGGTTCGAGTCCCGGGTAGCGGCGAGGCAAATGGGCAAGCCTCTTAATGTGTAGCCCCTGTTCCCCTAACAGCAAATAGGTACGGGATATAACTCGTGGGGTTGTGGCCTCGCTTTCCCCGCTGTGTGGAGTGTGTTGTGGTCTCAGTCCTACCCAAAATTCTGTGTATGAGCTCTGAGCTTGCTCCGTAATGGGGAAGACTGGCTGGGTGACCAGCAGGTGACCGTGATGGTGAATTACACACACACACACACACACACACACACACACACACACACAAACTGACACACACTCACACACATACTTTCCTTTCAAACCACTCAGTTGTCACCAGCACGCATCCCTCTCTCTGTGTACACACCGACGTTTTGCAGACACCTATAACATCGCTACCGCACCGTGACACAAGATTACCATCACTGTACAGCCTTCTGGCACGCCAATATGTCATGCGAACAGCCGCTTCCACCCACACGTGTTCCGTTGCTGGTGTCAGTTCTCACGACACGAATGGAAATGTCGGAGCCTCATCTGAGTGTGGCTTCTTTTGCACGTACTGATTTAAATGTAATGTGACAATGACGTTAAATTATTTTGTTATTTTTCTTATTACCTTTAGCCTTTCCCTAGGTTATTAAATCACTTTAAAGTTATCTGGGATATTTCTCATAATTCAAAGGCCACTCTTCATTATTCTTTCTTGTTCTCCAGTCATAAATCTATTCCATTCTAGCAGATCATTGTAAAGATGCTATAAAATGTTTTTAGTGTTGTCAATTCTAGCACATAGCCATGAAAAAATAAATTCTTACTTCTTTTTTCTCTTTATTATTTCATTCATATTCTTCCTGTTCTATTTGTTACATAAATATTTGGTTGTGTTTATTTTTTGTGTTCCTTTCACTTTAGTTTTCCCTTTTTTATTTCCTTCTTATTCTATCTCACTGATTCTTTTTTTGCGTTCCCTTTTTCTGTTTACTAAAACTATACTCGGTTGTGTTATTTTTTGCATTCTTTGTTCACCTTAATACCTTAAGTACGTGTTCAGTTGAATGTTGTAGATGATAAAATATAAAAGTTATCAGTCTGTTGTCATCAATCGGTTTTACTTCCCAAGGGTGGTTTTACTCTCAGGAAAATCTTCCTCCTCATATTCCACAACTCCCTCACCCAGACGCCTTGTCAGAGTGTATTTCCAGCATCCGAGAATAGAAATATTATATTCCCCTCCCACGAGAATGCCTCGGTGGGAGCAATGCAAGGCAGCATCACATTCTTTTGCGGTGCGATACATGTCACCCGTCACATTATTTGCTCCTCACTTCCCTCTACCTCATTGACATGTTATGATTGACAGAAAATATGAATAACTTAAAAGACAGAACTATTTTAGATACTTGATAGCTGTTGACTTTGATGAAGACCTCTAGATCTTCTCAAAGCAACCCATCACTTCGCTTATTGCCGATTTAATCTTACTAACTTTCAACCTAAATGTCGATGTAGCCACAATTCTGCAGTTCCATTTATATTTTTTCAGGCATCATTGTCTATTTTTGTAAACGTTTCTGACGTCAAGATGAGCTATAAACGTTCTTCTTGTTAGTTAAGGATTCAACACGAAATCAATGAGGTAGAAATGTTTCTTGAAACCTATTATCAAGTTTGTTTCATATGACCTCCACTTACATTCAGAGCTAGAAATGAGGAGTCATTCCTAAAATATGTTATTGTAAGCTTACACTATCAATATACATATTGTACAGTCTGTATTCATTGTACATACGAATGAAAATGAATATTTTTTCCATTTTCTAACTTCCTCTTTTTCGGATGTTCTTAATGTCTTCTTTAAGACGAAACGTTCATCTCCTTTCTGTTTAATATTTCAACATGAAATCAATATAACAGAGAATTTTTTTTAGATTTTTGCCATCAACTGTGTGTCTTCACCTAACAAAGTTCAATCAGGATAGTTTTGTAGGATACCTATCACGATCAATTACACGTGGTATACATATATCACAGTGAAATGCTTGATTGATACATTTATTGTTGCATTAGTAATGAAATACAACAAAGGAGGAGGATGGGCCTTGCCACCCACCCCCTGGGCAAAGACTTAAGGTTAAAGTATCAAAAAAATATAAATAGACAGTATACATAACAAGAATACAAGTACTTAAATAAATGAATACAGATATTGCACACCTTATTGCATAAACATCCTACAATCTGAGAGCAGATTGAAATGAAAAAAACAATGAACAAACATATGTAGGAGTGGGCAGATGTGTTGTTGTAGACCCAGCCGTCAGGCCAAGATGACCAGCCAAATAGCAGTAGATTAGAAGGATCAAAATGGATACATTTAATTATCAAGCCCAGGGTATCAGGTAAACATCCCGCGACAGAACAACAGCTAAATGTTGTCGTCGTTCTTACATGTGTTGTTGGTACCGCACACGTGGGCTTGTACTTGATTGGTGAACGGTACTTTTGGATGGGTGCTGTTCAGGTCAAATCACGTTCCCCTCAGATTTCTGAAGGAAAGTTGTAGAAGAATGGAGTACAAAGAGAGGAAGGAGAGAGAGAGAGAGAGAGAGAGAGAGAGAGAGAGAGAGAGAGAGAGAGAGAGAGAGAGAGAGAGAGAGAGAGAGAGAGAGCAGAAAGGAAGAGTCAGCTGAGGCTCTGCCGCGGGGTCGAACTCGGCTGTGACTAAGGCGGGATGGGCGCTTTATTCTTCATATAGCAGTACGTGGAACTTATAAGCTGCAGCGCACTCTTAGAGGTAAATCAGAATGGAGGAGGAATCATGATAGGATTTTTAGGAATTATTTAATATAGGTGGATATTAATCATGTGTGAGTTCTCTGGATCAATATGACGCCGATATGTCCATTACATCCTATGAATAAAGAAATCGTGTACACCTCAGTATGTATTTTGCATATGGGACACATTAATGAGACAGTTACGTAAGTGGAATTGTGGTGTGGATATAACAAGAATTGTCATTATATTCATTGGTACGATACGCTGTTTATATCCGTGAACGAAGTAAGGTAACTATATCTATATGGTAATATATTTAGTGGTATTTTACGTTGGTTGTTGTATTCATGGAGAAAGTAATTCCTATATATGGGTAAATGGATTAAAAAGGGAAAGTTGTAATTACTGCATATGAGATTCACTAATAAATAAAGCACAGTATTCGGATATTGTATAACGTTATGAGGATACAGTGGACAACGTTGAGGTAGAATTTGTTAGAGGGATACGTCGAAGTAACTCAGATCTAAGAACAACATATAGATGAAGAAAGAAAGTTGGAATTGCTTCTCATGAGACAATTATGTTCAGTGGTGAATTACGTTGTTGCATTCGTATACGAGGTTGGAGTGATGCTAGTATGGTTACAAGAGGAATGAAAATGATTAGCAGAGGAGAAAGCGACAGAAGGAATTGTGATTATCGTCTACCGGCGCCGTATCGAACATCTAATGTACAGATATTATTTTTGTTAATTGAAAATAAAACTTTCTTGCATGTTTATAACTAGTAGCCAGAGTATTTGTGCAGCGTCGTGCAACAACTCGCATCACAAAAGTCTTGTTTTAGGCATCGTATCGCAAGTTCCTCCAATCTTTTTAAGTAATGAAGTCTCTATATATATATATATATATATATATATATATATATATATATATATATATATATATATATATATATATATAAAGGAAATAATCTATTGTCTTTGTTCATTAGCGTAATCCAAGCACCCTTCGCCTGTATCTATTCGCCCTGTCAATTTGTGAAATCAAATAGAAGAACAAACAGAACGCTTACTTCCCGTGAGAGATGTGAGTGGTATATACCAGATATGAAAAATATAAGCGCCTTGCTTGTGACATTTATCGAAAATCCATAAAACTGCTGTTCACTTCGGTGATAAAATGGAGTGAAATTACTGTGACATTCATCCATTCGAGTCATCATTGCTATGTTATGGTGTTACTTAAAGATGATGTGTGATTAAATTCTGTTTTCTAGCATGGAGTATGGAAGGTAAAAATATGGAAGAATTAGGAGCTGAAAAAATACGAAATTGTTTTCTCTCTCTCTCTCTCTCTCTCTCTCTCTCTCTCTCTCTCTCTCTCTCTCTCTCTCTCTCTAAACTGGTCACAGGAATCTATTAAGAAAATTCCTCCTAATTACCTCATGAATTTCCTTCTCCTCTTGCACCAACTCCCTGTCCTC
This sequence comes from Portunus trituberculatus, assembly GCF_017591435.1. Classification (NCBI taxonomy): domain Eukaryota; kingdom Metazoa; phylum Arthropoda; class Malacostraca; order Decapoda; family Portunidae; genus Portunus; species Portunus trituberculatus. The sequence goes on along the minus strand of NC_059271.1, from coordinate 10,147,318 downwards.
CTTCTCCTCCTCCTCCTCTTTTTCCTCCTCGCTCTCCCACTCCTCTTCTCGGCCAAAACAGGGAATGTGAATGAAAGGGTGAATTGAACGACGATAAAGGAAGCACTAAAAGAAGGAACAGGGGATGGGGAGAAAATCGACGCATATGGAAGACTTACAGATATAAATAAAGGGAGAGAAAGGGAGATGGAGGGGAAAGAAAGAAAAATAGAAGGGGTATAGATGAATGGAGAAAGGTAAAAGAAAAGAAGGAAGAGAAAATCGACTGCAAAGAAATTAGGCATCACAGAATGGAGAATAAAGAAGGGAAAAGGAAAAGTAAGAGAGAGAGAGGACGAAAAGTAAAGGATGTAAACAGCGAGGAGAAAGAAGGAAGAAGGGAGGAAGGAAAGGAGTGCAAAGAAAACACGGAGGAATAAAGAAGGAAGGAAGAACAGAGAGGAAAGGAGAGGGAGAAAACAAGAAAAAAGAAATCACATGTTAATGGAGAGAGAGAGAGAGAGAGAGAGAGAGAGAGAGAGAGAGAGAGAGAGAGAGAGAGAGAGAGAGAGAGAGAGAGAGAGAGAGAGAGAGAGAGAGAGAGAGAGAGAGAGAGAGAGAGTCATTTATATAAAGTTAAGTTATAGCGCTTTAATCAAATGTCTTCACCAAAAGTTTAACGGTGGCAGTACAAACTAGATAGCAATTGGAGGGTGAGAGATAAGGTGAGTTAATGGATATGGACGAAAAAAAATATTGTGGTGACCTTTGTTAAGCGGTTAATATATTATGAAAAGAGAAATAGATGAAGATGTTGAAGTTTACGACAATACATGATAAGACGAGAAACAGTTGATTGTTATAAATTTTCTTTTGGCTAAGATGTTTTATTTATTATTTTCGTGTTTAGTGTCACGAAATTAAGAAACTACCGAAGTTTTTAAAAAGCCACTAGAAGTAAGAAGAAAAAATAACCCTTTTAGTACTATGACGCGTTTTCATATTGATTCTGGTTACTATTTGGTGATTTTATACAGCTTCAGAAACTCATGTGGGGATTGAAATAGTGAAGACTGTGGGCATTAATCTTCTGACCTCCATAAAACCTTCCTAATGTCAATAAAATGGTCTACCGGTACACAAATCTCAAGGTAAAAATGTGTCCCAGTATTAAAGGGGTTTATTGTTACCTTTTTTTCTGTAATTTCCATTGCTATTAAGATAATTAAGTTTTGTAAGATTAAGAAAAAGTGTAACTCTCCTGTAATTTTCTTTCCAAATAAGAAAATGGTAAATAAAGCATGAGATATTAAACACAAACAAGTCTATTAGTTTGCTGTCAACTCCTTACGTTTCCTTCCCCTTTCCTAACGTACACACAATTCCTTTCGCCCTCCCTTAGCCTTTCAACTCTCTCTTTTTCCACTTTTTAACTCCTCGGTCGCTTCTCCCTCCATTCACCGCTTTATTACATATTGCCATTCCCATTTTCACTTTTTCCCTCTTCTTCCTTCGCTCCTACGTTCCGCGCGTCTTAGAATGAAGGCTGGTTTACATGCTGCCACAGATTTGCATGCACGCGATAGCACAGTCGATTGTGAATACGGCGAAAGAGACGGAATGGAAACGGCGGCGATAGTGTAGGAAGGAATGCTGGAGGAAGTGAGAGAGTGAGTGAGAGAGAGAACGAGGGAGAAAGGAGGAGCAGTAGGAGGCGAAGGGAAGCAAGAACTACCATTCAAAAAGAAAAATCACATTCCGAAGCGCACAGAACAAGGGTTTTCTGGCTGTAGCAGATACGTGTTAAGATTTAGGAGGCAGAGGGAAGGGCGTGGCTATTGAAGCACAGCGTGGAAGTGCGTGGAGGTAGAAATAGGAGATGTGGAAGGCAGATGGGTGGCAGGAGTGAAATAGAAGTCTATGGGCCTAGCCTGGGAAACTGCAACGATATGGAGAGGGATTGGGAAATGTCTCAGCGTGCACGTACACTAAATTTGATTGGATAGTGACGTTTCAGTTTGCTGCCTGGCGAACTACAGGGGGAAGGGGGAAGAGAGAGAGAGAGAGAGAGAGAGAGAGAGAGAGAGAGAGAGAGAGAGAGAGAGAGAGAGAGAGAGAGAGAGAGAGAGAGAGAGAGAGAGAGAGAGAGAGAGAGAGAGAGAGAGAATACATACTCGTAAATGATGTACAAACACACTAGCAAAGATATGGACAGATGCACAAACAAAACGATACACAGTCAGAGATACGAAGACATGACAAAAAAAATAAAAGACGAAATAAAAAAATATATAAAGAGCACATACGGTTACTGTAACAAACTGAGAGAGAGAGAGAGAGAGAGAGAGAGAGAGAGAGAGAGAGAGAGAGAGAGAGAGAGAGAGAGAGAGAGAGAGAGAGAGAGAGAGAGAGAGAGAGAGAGAGAGAACCATACAGTATTTTTAAGACTGTTCTTTTAACAATCTTCTCTATATAAAAGACGGACCTAACGACTTCAGTCTTTATTTTTTTCCTTTCAGCAAGAGTAGTCGTTAAAATGAAGCTGAGAAACGTCAAGAATGAAAAAAAAATATTCTTCTAAAGTTAAAAGAAAAATATGTTTCTACAACAGCAGATCACATCAAGACGAATTACTAAAACCTTGAGCACTAGCAGTGATATTTAGTGACGTAACCTTTCCTCTCCTGGTTTAGTAGATGATTTATCGTCTATTGAACTTAATAACCACAGTTTGGCATGAAAAACATAATTTTGATCCCTTATTTCTACCTAGCAAAACTAAGTTCACATTCAGATTCAATCCTCTACAGGAGTCACACCTCACTACACGACCTATCAATTATTTGCCCAATATATATATATATATATATATATATATATATATATATATATATATATATATATATATATATATATATATATATATATATATATATATATATATATATATATATATATATGTATGATGTTGAATATGTCATATAAGAAAAAAATATCCCATTATTTTTTTCTGGTCCACTTCTATAGTTCCTGTTCTACAAAGAACTACAATTTGCCCTTAAAAAAAAAAAAAATCAATGAATTATAATATATTCTAAGGATGATGTATCTATAGTCTAAAGAACTATATCTTAGGCACGTTATCACTTACCCATGTATTGAATAAACCAATCAATTACTACTCCGAGTCTTTATATATGAATGATCCATGATGTAAATTTACTATGTCTTGGCACTACGTACACATTTTAATTCAACTTCCATAAGCGTTATCAATCTCAATATTTTTGACTCTGAAGTGGAAGTCAAACTAGGAGTATAGGTGTGGCTAGTTAAAGGAAGATACAGCCATCATCTGTCCGTGCTCCCTGCGTGCTCTGAGCGGAGGAGAAGGATTAACAAAGGAGAAGGAGAGGTATTAGTTGAATAATTGAAGTGATCTGATGGAAGGAGGCATTACTACTTATCTGTGTGTGTGTGTGTGTGTGTGTGTGTGTGTGTGTGTGTGTGTGTGTGTGTGTGTGTGTGTGTGTGTGTGTGTGTGTGTGTGTGTGTGTGTGTGTGTGTGTGTGTGTGTGTGTGTGTGTGTGTGACGGTAATGTTGAGTTTCCTATGAATTATAGACAAGTATATATAAAATTCAAATGGCATTTTTGTCAATATTGATTTAAATCTCTCTCTCTCTCTCTCTCTCTCTCTCTCTCTCTCTCTCTCTCTCTCTCTCTCTCTCTCTCTGTCTCTCAAACGTTCAAACACATTACTATTTCTTATTGAAACGTAAATAAATTGTAATATGAAAAAAAAAATCGTTTACATCATTCCGTATATGAAACACCACAGAAAAAAATAATAAAACTCACGATTCTGAAGCAAAAAAAAAAAAAAAATAAATAAATAAATATATAAAATAAAGAGAAGAGAAATAGGTAAATAAACAAATAAATAAAAGGTGAATCAATAAAATGAAATAAATAAGCAAATAAACAAAAGACGAATAAATACAAGAAAGTCGTGAATCCTCTTATAACTTCAGTCAACAAATCTTGGGCACAGTTCGCTTTCGAAGAGTGGACGCTTGCTTAAGTCCCGCAAATCTTTGAGAAGGCCAGATTCGACAGAGAAATGTTCTGCACTTAGAAGCCCACTAGCTCAACATGCGCTGCCGATCAAGTCTCCGGAGGCAGGACAGTAAATCCTTCTAAATCTCCTCAGAAGCTTTCGTGGATTTGGGCTGAAGAAATCTTGCTCGTCGAATCCGATGATATTTTATAGTAAATTTTCTTTTTTGTCTGCCTGACTATTTACCGTCTGTATGTATGTCTCTCTCTCTCTCTCTCTCTCTCTCTCTCTCTCTCTCTCTCTCTCTCTCTCTCTCTCATTTGAATATTTACTACTACACGTTAGAGCAGAATAAAGTTGGAAAGCACCATTTTCACACGATTCTTTTTCTTTTAACGCGCAGTAATAACACCTCCAGAAAAAGAAGTTTTGAAATATAGAAATATAAGAAAAGTTTTATCAAGTAGGGAAAAATGTATATTATTGCGTGTTATTGGATGGATACCTAGGTTATCGGCGGGATATGAATGCTCTCTCTCTCTCTCTCTCTCTCTCTCTCTCTCTCTCTCTCTCTCTCTCTCTCTCTCTCTCTCTCTCTCTCTCTCTCTCTCTCTCTCTGGAATGAAGAGAGCTTGTACCTAATTTTGAGAATATTCATGTGCATTAAACAAGAGAGAGAGAGAGAGAGAGAGAGAGAGAGAGAGAGAGAGAGAGAGAGAGAGAGAGAGAGAAGGAGGCAGTTATGAATAATATAGTGAAGGAAAAATACATGTACTACTTCTCTCTCTCTCTCTCTCTCTCTCTCTCTCTCTCTCTCTCTCTCTCTCTCTCTCTCTCACTCTCTCTCTCGCCCCAACTTTTATCAACAACACCCCTAAATCAAACCATAAACCAAATTTTTTTCCAGTGTTCCTCTTTATTTTGGAACCTCGTGAAAACAATAACAAAGCAATCCGTAAAATCAAAAGCGAAACCATCAAACAAGAACATAAACAATGCCAAAAATTTAGACTAATGAAAATGAGAGGAACAAATCACTAATTACGTCCCTCACTTACTAAGTATTATTCCGAGTTCTTTGAGAGAGGAAGCAATTGTGGGGGTAAAGTGAAGAATGAGGGCAAGAAGGGAGAGATCAGCATAATTGGCTGTGAGGGGAGAATGAGGGAACGATGAGGGGAAAAGCACGAGGCATTGAGGGGAAGAAGACAAGGACGGGAGAATGAGGTGAAGTGACATAAAAGGGCATATAATTATCATGTGATGTATTCATTATAACTCAATATGGAAGAGATTATTTTTTCAATATGATTATGGTTAAATCAGCTGTACCTCTCACCTCTCTCTCTCTCTCTCTCTCTCTCTCTCTCTCTCTCTCTCTCTCTCATCACGTCCCCTCGTCCTACCCGACCAACGTACCCTACATACCTATCCTGCCTGTCCCCTCGTGGAAACCATCACAAGCACACGTGTTAATTGATGCTTCGGTATGTTAGCCTTATCACCTTTAAAACTGTTCATTATTTTAACTCGCTTCCCAGTCATTGTACCCTCGCCACGCTGCAACAAAATAAAAAGGAAACAAAAAATATTTATATGGGGTTTGCGCACATTAGGCGTGAGGGAAAAAGTGATGCAGGGACGGTGAAAAGTGTGCCAGTGTGATACACCCGTAAATTTTGTCAAAGTATTTAATGTGCGTTGATTGTATTACTGCGAGCTATAAAAAAATGAGTGAAATAAATCTCTCATCCGGTGTTGGATAATCAGATAGGTTGTCGCGACTGTCAGATCCTCCCCACTTCCTCTCTCTCTCTCTCTCTCTCTCTCTCTCTCTCTCTCTCTCTCTCTCTCTCTCTCTCTCTCTCTCTCTCTCTCTCTCTCTCTCTCTCTCTCTCTCTCTTCCCTTTTCCTTCCTCACTCAGTGTAGTTATACTACTGTTGTTGTGACTTTCGGGGATTTGAATATATATATTGTTGAGAATCATCTGGTAAACATTATTCTTGTGTTACAATTTTCATCACTACCTTATCATCTCTCTTCCTTTTCTTGTATAGTACTGTGATGTTATTCCCATTATTATTATCATGTACAGATGGATAATATATCATCATCATATTGTCATTTTCATCATAACCTCCGTAGCTTACACTTAATTTCTACAGTATCTTGCTCGACAATGTCGTCATCATCACTCTCAGGAATTACTATTCACCTTGCAGACAAAGACTCTGCTCAGCATTGTCTCGTTCACTGCCCTTTGCTCGCACTGTTCACTAATTAATGTTCGATTCAAGGAGTTTTTACTTCTCGTCTTTCTAAAGTGATCCTTGAGCTCTGAAACGCTGCAATTCTGTCAGCCTGTCACACTGTAATTCCTGAACGTAAATCAGACACGTGTTGAAAGCCTTCGCATTCTTAAGTGCGTCTAAATGAATGGTATCAATATTGAGTAGAAGGATTTCTTTGCAATGTTTTAAAGGTTCCATTGGTATAACTTCTTGTCGGATGAATGAAATGGTCCTGTGAGGAATTAAGATTATAATTTTGAGAGAGAGCATTCAAAGTATAGGAGTTGGGCGAATAGTTATATATATATATATATATATATATATATATATATATATATATATATATATATATATATATATATATATATATTATTACAATGAACAAAAGAGGATATGGGAAGATGAGGTAAGCTGTCAGTACTATACATGATAGTCTATGGATCATGTAGTTTTTGGCTCAATAATATTGTCTCGTTATTAAAAATAAACAGTAATTTTAGTAGTCAAAGCCGAAGAAACAAACTGATTAACTATATAACGATGGCCTACTAGGACAAATATAAAAGAAAAAATAATTTACATAAAACTAGATATGATAAAAGGATATTCCTGACCAACCATCATCCAAGACCATCTTCCTGCCTGCATTCTCATCAAGCTACCAGTCTTATCTCAGCTCCCAGGGAGCTTGGGTTCCGAAAGTCTGCCTTCCCATCTAGCCCACGCCCCACAGTTCACACCCCCCCCCGGGCACCCAACAGACAGTCAAACAGTGCAATACTGCAGCAAAAACTCATTAAATTAATTTATCTTTTATTTTTTCACTGCATATTAATGAATTGCTCGTTTCATTGAATTAATTATATATACTTTTTTTAATCAACGAAAAAGCTTAAAGAGAAACTGTCAGGCGCCTGAGAATTACAAATGTAAACATGTATACTGTCTGTTTGTCCGTCAGTGTGTCCGTGCGCCCCACTCTTTCATTAACGAACGCAGATAAGAAAAATCGGAATAATTCATTATTACCTAATATATAAAATGTGCACTTGTAAAGTCAGAAATTTTACATGACAGAGAGAGAGAGAGAGAGAGAGAGAGAGAGAGAGAGAGAGAGAGAGAGAGAGAGAGAGAGAGAGAGAGAGAGAGAGAGAGAGAGAGAGAGAGAGAGAGAGAGAGAAAGACTGACAAATATACAGACAGACAGACAAAAGAAGAAAGACTGGGAACATGTTTTCATAGCCTGGAACGGAGGGATAAATTGTAAGACAGCAAACACACCAAGACGAAATAGCGACCCACGTAAAAACGATATGAACTACAAGCGAGGAAGAAATTGGAAAGACAGAGGCGACACCATGCAACACATACCAACATGCGACGGGCTTGGGGAGCTGCAGTCCGTCTCTCCTGCTCCTGGCGTACCGTGACAAAAGGATAATATCAAGCACAGGAACAAAACCAGGTAATGAATAATTCTTTGGCGGGTGTGACTGTCTCCGTGGTAATTTTATGACTCCTGATAATGATGATAGTGATGACGATGGTGGTGGTAGTAGTAGTAATAGTAGAAGTAGTAGTAATAGTTGTTGTTGTTGTTGTAGCTGTAGTAATAATGATGGTGGTGGTAATATTTTTGTTATTTTATTGTTGTTTTCGCTGCTGTTCTTGTTGCAGTTGTTGTTGTTGTTTTGGTGGTGGTGGTGGTGGTGGTGGTGGTAGTAAGATGTTGTTGGTCGTAGTGATGATAAAATGGTGGTGGTGGTGGTGGTAGTAAGATGTTGTTGGTCGTAGTGATGATAAAATGGTGGTGGTGGTTGTGGTGGTGGTGGTGGTGCTGCTGCTGTTTCAGTGGATATGGGATATAAATGGCTAGAATTTACAATAAGAGTAAAAGCAACAACAACAGCTTCAATGTCAATATCAACACTTTATAACAAATAAAATTTGATACGCATTGGATTGCACTACAGAAAGCAGAAATAAATAAAACACAAAATGAAATAAATACGCAAACAAATAAGTAATGACAATCCGTTTAAAACTCCAAACAATATTGGCAGACATGATCCATAGCTAAACGTTAATCTCAACTTGTACCGATACGACTCAAATCAAGTATCTAAATGTGTCTGTGGGGAGCCAGACGTTGAGTTCTAACACACTGCTGGATAAAAGTGACAATGAACGATGCTGGTACGGAGATTTTTGAAGGGATTGACAAAAAAAAGTGTAAATGAAGATTCATGACAAAAAGAGTTGTTAGTTGTGAGAAGCAGCCGCGTACTCGCTTCGACGGGGGAAAATTTTAAGAGCATTACGCCGCGTGTAACATATGGACTGCTACAGCCCACCGTTTCCCTCTGCTTCACTCATGAACAGACTTGTTTAGTGTGGTTTCCTCTTCAGTTTTAACTTTTTCGCAACTATATAAGTTTTCACTTAATCATGAACAATTTCTTAAACGTTTTTTTTTTTTATTACTGGTCTCGTTGATAGTTCTCCAAAAAAAAACAAAATTCGCCTCTAAATATTTCACTTTCTGTGCGTTCATTCAAAAATTCCTTAATAGAGCTGACATGTTAACAGATGATGTCTCAGGTATAATATTTGTAGGACTGAGGACAGACAAGTCGTGGTGCAGTAATAGTGATGATATCTGGTGTAGATTTCGTCTTTCAAAATTAATGATGAGGCATCGACAGTTAAGGGAGTAAGGTTTGTACAGATTTGGAAACTAAACCATGAAAAACTGTAATGATGTTCAATCGTCTAACCACAGAGACACGGTGCGCTGTTTTGCCAACTGCTTCTCTGGTAACATGACGACTTACATAATTATACAACCGCCGGCTGCATTGTTACACATTTAATTGTCCTTTCAATTTTACATCTAACACCATCAAGTAGAAGGTATTTGCAGTTTCCAAAAGTTCTTTTATGATTGTAGTGATAATCTAATAAAAGTTTTACTTTATAGAAAAGCAACCATGAGCATCTGAATGGTCATTGGGAGAGAGTAAAGAGATTAAGGAAGTAAGTCCAGACCATACAGGAGGACACCATAATCTGTTGGCACGGAGGCCTGGGTGTGGGCAGGGTATTGAACATGTATTTAATGAGTACTTGTGGAGCAGTGAGCGCCGCCACGACTCTCTGATGGGCGGCGGTGCAATGACGCTCCGCCACCGACACAGCAATGTGCGGGTAAACAACGGATTTCGTGTTTAGAGAGCCGCAGGGGGACCGTTCTCTAGAATGCAAACAGCCATTTACATTTTTAATAAAGTCGAAATGAAAATACAGCATGAAAACGGAAACGAAAAAACACAGTATACATTTAATTTTCCTTTCGCTCAGTGAATATGTGATATGTATATTGAAGATGATTTGCATTCAGGTGCAGAAAATACTCTTTGAAGGTGATGGCATTGTGTGTTTCAGGCAAACAATCGGACGCTTCACAATGCTTTCTTTTTTACGATATTATTTATACGATGGCGGAATATTTCATCATATTTCAGTAATTAAAGTATCGTTATAAATATCGCTAACAGGGCGATTCACCATTGATCCTAAAGAACTTAATAAAATCCAAGAAAGACGACAACGGCCAATTGCACGGATAATGATGGCCAGTATTAATGTACCACATCCACCTCTACTGTGCCTTATGTTTCGTCTGAATGCTACGTCTTCAATTTCACTAGGAATGTCATGCGTCAATTTTTCAAACGAGATATTCAACATATTGAAGGGAAACATAAAGAACATTGAAAATAACAGCAAAAGATTATTCGATACCTCTCGGTTACTGTACAAAGCATAACAATCGCAGGATATAGAAGGAAAAAAAACAAACAAACCTGCTCACTAGTGTTTCGTTTAGTTAATTTTAGCATAGTTAATTGTGAAAAAAATTGCGTTATTATTTATATTAGTTTATCTGTGTATCAAAAGTGGCGGGAAAAGATCTGTGTATCAAAAGTGGCGGGAAAAGATCTGTTTATCAAAAGTGGCGGGAAAAAATATGTGTATCAGAAGTGGTGGGAAAAGATCTGTGTATCAGAAGTGGCGGGAAAAGATCTGTGTATCAGAAGTGGCGGGAAAAGATCTGTGTATCAGAAGTGGCGGGAAAAGATCTGTTTATCAAAAGTGGCGGGAAAAAATCTGTGTATCAGAAGTGGCGGGAAAAGATCTGTGTATCAGAAGTGGTGGGAAAAGATCTGTTTATCAAAAGTGGGGGGAAAAGAGCATGGAAAATAATTTAACGCATTACATCTCATTAACTAACATGTATAATTAAGTGAAAAAAAATCATATCCGTGCCTTTTTATCCATTTACCAATTATAAAACTAACATACAGCATAACATTCATGTTTTAGTTCTATTCAAATATCCGCTTCTCTCTCTCTCTCTCTCTCTCTCTCTCTCTCTCTCTCTGGTTGCTCGCTCGTACAGGAGGTAACAAGATCAAAACACTAAGTCCCCAGTCTTGTTTTTGGTCAGTAGCATCGTCACTTTAATTCAACCTAAATGGAGACGAATAACCAACGCTCATGCAATCCGCAATCAGCTTCTCTCCTCCGCTTCCTATTCTTTTAGCTTTATTCAGCCGCCCTTCCTTACACTGAACTAAGATGATGACGAATGAAGGACTAGCTAGGATTTGTGTCAGCTGCATTCTTTGTAGTGTCACCAACAGTGCTATACGAGCTTTTTCTTTTTTTTTTTTGAGTTAGCTGTGTTGTGCTGTGAGTGGTGTGGTGGTTAGTGGTGTGTGAGGGAGGGTGGGGAAGTTGTGTGTTCGTTGGGGAGAGGGGGCGGAGGAGAAAGGGAGTAAGAAAGAAAGAAAGAAAGAGAGAAGAGAGAGAGAGAGAGAGAGAGAGAGAGAGAGAGAGAGAGAGAGAGAGAGAGAGAGAGAGAGAGAGAGAGAATAAAGTTGAAAGAAGTTTGTAAATATGGAATAGCAAAGATGAACAAGAAGCAAATGGGTGATGAGAGTTTGAAAGAATAAAGAAGAGTGTGAAAGCATGACAAAAGATAAAAAAAAAAAAAAAATAAATAAATAAACATCTCAAGTAGAAATTGCTTATTTCTTCTTATTTTAAACGTGAGACAGACATACTCTTTTCACCTTGTTAAAATTTCTCGCTTGGTTTATTCTGCTACGCATTATGTTCATACTCACACAAAGAGACGTTGCATAAGTTACATGCGCGGTGTCACACAACATTAGCTACAGAACAAAACTGCAACAAAACCAAACCATAAACATGAATTCATTGGAAGTGACTGAATTTAAATTAAAAGTTAAAACAATGTAAATATCCATGCAACTTACCTGTAAGCAAAATCAATATATATATATATATATATATATATATATATATATATATATATATATATATATATATATATATATATATATATATATATATATGCAAAACCGGCGCGAATGAAAAACAAAACATATAAAGTTAACTAGAATATAAGCAAATAAAAAGAATGAATGGCAGATACGATTACTGAAATGAATAAAATATATCAAATGCTATCTTATCGTTTTTTTCCTCGAAGATGAAAAACATGAAACAATACCATATATGGAGAAAGAAGTTATTTAGAGAGAGAGAGAGAGAGAGAGAGAGAGAGAGAGAGAGAGAGAGAGAGAGAGAGAGAGAGAGAGAGAATGGAAAGCTTTAACCGAAGCATGATGGAATCTTTCATATTTTTCCTCTCTCTCTCTCTCTCTCTCTCTCTCTCTCTCTCTCTCTCTCTCTCTCTCTCTCTCCATCTTTACCTACCTACCTACCTACCTACTTACCTATCTCTCTCTTTCTGCGTGTGTGTGTGTGTGTGTGTGTGTGTGTGTGTGTGTGTGTGTGTGTGTGTGTGTGTGTGTGTGTGTGTGTGTGTGTGTGTGTCACGTGCCACCCGCCCCATCAGTCTGCTTCCCATCACTCACCGCACACAATCTGTCGGTCTGTCTGGCGTAAATTTGCGGGAAGTTCACATCCACTAACCCAACACAAACACACACACACACACACACACACACACACACACACACACACACACACACACACACACACACACACACACACACACACACACACACACACACACACACACACACACTGGTCGTCCCACACACACATATTTCTCGCACAGAAAGTTACACCAAAGCAAAACACACCTTGCTACTTTCTGTTACTTTCTCACCGGTGCTTTACGAGTCCTTCTTGCACTTCCTTCCTGATGCAAAAGTTGACCAGTATCGTTCTTCATTCCTGCGCCACGAGGGTCAACTTTAAGACAGACGATCTTACACTTTCCTCGCGATTCTTAAACAAACCCATAATCTAAAGCGATTCTCCTACGCCACAACGGTAAGCTTTAAGGCGTGTAACCTTTGAGAGCAAAAGGACATATTGAAATTACAAAAAAAATATGTCAAACTTGTCTGTGGTATTTTCTATATATGTACAGGTACATTTACCAATCCTCCATATTCATAAATCTATCAAATCTGCTAAATCTCCGTATAAGGTCATTAGTTTTAACGTGATTATAAAGTTTCTTCAAGTCATCAACTACCTACGTTTTATAGTTACTATTTTGTTGTAGAATTTATCGCTATTTACCTTGAACGCCTTATGTCTAATATTCCACTTGTATTAAGCTTGAGGATATTTTGAAAATAAAACACCAAGTGATAGATTACATAACATTTTCCAGTTTCACTTGTGTTTCTTAAAATGAATAATTGTAACATTTAAATCTAGCTTCCTTCGTGTTATGAGGACGTGAATGGTAAGTTAAACATTGCAATGTGTAAATTAGGTGCGGCGGCACTACATACACCCAGCACACACACAGAATTCACAATCGACATCAACAATAAACTTAATTACTATTCACAATGGAAAGGAAAACAACAACGCCGACCGAAAAAGACAACAACAGTATTCATGGTTTGTGTGGCTAATTCTCACCTAATTAAAAGCAGCCTCGTATTTCGCACACGCACGCAAATAAATGAAGGGAAGAGAACACAATAAATACGCCTCCAAACTTGTCCAAATAGAATTCATTTAAGTATATTGGTATCGAACTCCAACCGATAGGCGCTGATGCTGCACATAAATGCCATCGCCTAGCTGCTACCTTTAAACTGCCCCTGCTTTTGCTGCTGCTGCTGCTACTATTACTGTTGTCATTACTATTACTGTTACTACTACTACTACTAATGCTACTGCTACAACTGATACTACATCTTCTACTACTACTGCTACTGCAATTACCACTACTACTATTGTTACTAACACTACTACTACTATAATAAGAGCAACAACATGTGATAGTACCTACCACCACCACCACCACCACTACTACTACTACTACTACTACTACTACTACTACTACTACTTCTACTACAATAAGAGCAACAATATGTGATATTACATACCACTACTGCTACTAGTACTACTACTACTATTAATAAGAGCAACAATATGTGATAGTACTACCACCACCACCACCACCACCACCACCACCACCACTACTACTACTACTACTACTACTACTACTACTACTACTACTAAAACTACTACTACTACTTTTACTACTATTACTACTACTACTGTTATTATAACAACTACAATTATTACTACTACTACTTTTACTATTATTACTACTATTACTACCATCATTCTTGTTACTACCGCTGGTACTACTGCTTCTATTACTACTACTATTACTACTATTACTACTACTGCTACTACTGTAAAATCAACAACATGTACTACTAATAACACCAAAAACATAATGATGGTAATAATAATAATAATAATAATAATAATAATAATAATAATAATAATAATAATGATAACAATAACAATAATGGAAATAACAATACCAACAACAACAATACAAACAATAGATACTAACATACCAAGAGTGCAAAATGAGACGTGTAAAGAAGGGCACAAATCCAACCGCTTTAAATACCTGTTACTAATCATCGTGACTGACAAGACTGCGCAAAGATGAGAACAATACACACTCTAAACTGTAATATCTGTAATACACTTCTCACTCGCTTCATTATATTCTCCTTTCTTTTCTCCGTTCATGATTGCTTCACTCCGATGCTACGAATACACAGACGCCTTTACAAAATCAAAGTACTAAAAGCAAAAGAAAAAAAATCGTAGGAAAAAAACAAACCATGGAAGAAAAAGAAAATGAGGAAGAAAAGGAGGATAAAAAGTGTGAGTGTCTGGGGAGAAAAACTTGGGTAACAATGAAAGATGAAAGAAGGAGAGACAAGAGAAACGGAAAGATAAGTCCAAGGAGAGAAGAGAAACAGACGGGAGGTGGAGAGGGAAGCACAGGTTAATAAAAATGAATGAGACGAAAGATAAAATAAAGAGGAGGAGGAGGAGGAGGAGAAGGTGGAGGAGGAGGAGGAGGAGGAGGAGGAGGAAGAGGAGGAGGAGGAGGTGGAGGAGGACATAAACACATAACAAGATAAAAGAATAACAGTGATAAAGTTGAATCAAGAAAATAAGAAGAGAAATATGTGAGAACACGAACAAGTGTGTGTGTGTGTGTGTGTGTGTGTGTGTGTGTGTGTGTGTGTGTTACGAGGAGAGAGAACAAGCGCGCGGGAGACAGAAAGAACATATAAAGATAAAAAGAGAGGTCGTTCCTAGACAGAGGAGAAAATGTCACACGATGATGAAGAGAAAAGGAGACACATTCAGGGACGCAGGTATGGGAAGAGGAAGAGACCGAGAAATAAGAGGAGATAGAGAAGGAGTAAAACCGGTAGAGGAGGAAAGACATGGAGAGGGAAACACAGATGTTAACAGGAACACAGAAACTTCTAATATTACAACAACTACCACAATTACAACGATTACTCACCGCCACCACCATCGCCAGGAACACCACCACTAACCACCACCACCACCAACATGACCAACAGCACGTGACAAACCTACACGATGTTCGGTAAATTTGGAAATGCGTTAACTTTTCCGCAAAATTTACCCTCTCTCTCTCTCTCTCTCTCTCTCTCTCTCTCTCTCTCTCTCTCTCTCTCTCTCTCTCTCTCTCCAACCTGATGCGTTCCCTCCACCGTGTTATCGGGAGATCCGGCTTGAGCGAAATCGGACCAGAATAATGACACCGGTGGGATTAAAGCGAGAGAGAGAGAGAGAGAGAGAGAGAGAGAGAGAGAGAGAGAGAGAGAGAGAGAGAGAGAGAGAGAGAGAGAGAGAGTCGTAGGAGAAACGGCCCAATAAGGAGGATAATAGGACGAAGATAGCCAGAGGGAAGGGAAGACGAGGACAAGGGGACGACAATGTGTTATTTTTATAGTAGGGAGGTGACCCGCGCCCCCGCTTCCTGCCCACTACTGTGGCACTGACACACTCGCGAGCTCCACCACGACACAGGCCGGGCAGAGCAGCTGCCGACACACACCCGCTCACCACCGCGCGCGCCAACCTAGTGACCCGCGTGCCTCCCGTTCCTCTTTTTGTACCTCCACTAGAGCCAGCACCAGAAGCAGCAGCAGCAGCAGCAGTAGCAAACAGCCTCTGTAGTCAGTCTCTCTCTCTCTATCTCTCTCTCTCTCTCTCTCTCTCTCTCTCTCTCTCTCTCTCTCTCTCTCTCAAATCTACCTCAATTTTCATATATGTAAACGTGCACAAAGATAGTGACTTTATGTATTCTGGTGTGTGTGTGTGTGTGTGTGTGTGTGTGTGTGTGTGTGTGTGTGTGTGTGTGTGTGTGTGTGTGTGCGTGTGTATGTGTGTGCGGGTGCGGGTGCGGCTGCCACAATGACATTTTCATGAATGGATGAAGAGAGGAAAAACTGCGTGGGTGATATACGAAAAGATGAATGAACAGAGGAATAGAAGATGGGACGTGAAGGAGGACGATGAGAGAGAGAGAGAGAGAGAGAGAGAGAGAGAGAGAGAGAGAGAGAGAGAGAGAGAGAGAGAGAGAGAGAGAGAGATGATTACAAAAGATGGATTGAAGAGAAGAATTAAGGTGACCGAATTGTAGGAAGGAAGGAGGATATGTGTAGGGAGGGAGTGAAAAAGGGAGGAAAAAAAGGAAAGAGCACTGAGGACAGAACACATTATTAGTTTTACCATCAAGAGACTCGGAAAGGTGAAGGAAAAAAGAAGAAAAGAATGGTGGAGGAAAGGTACCAAGGAGTATTCAAAGAAGGAATGGAAAATAAGGGGGACTAAAGAAGAATGTACGAAAAATCAAGGATTGAAGAAAGCATGGAAAGAAGGAAAAAAACAAAATAAACGAGAAGATGTAAGAGATGGATTGAATGAATGAAAGAATGGATGAAGGAATGAATGATTGAATAGAAGGAACGGAAGGAGGGAAATTCACAAATGGATATGAGTTTATTGATGAAAAAAATTGAAAGCAGTCAGGAAAGATGATAAAATGAAAATGCATGCAGAATAGAATAAAGAATGTAGAACGGAATAAGGAAAGCAGTCAGAAAAGATGATAAAATCAAAATGCATCTAGAAATGAGGAGAGAAGGAACAGAACAATGGAACAAAGGAACGAAGGAAAAAAAAAAAGGTATATATTTATAAAGAACAAAACCTTTGCTCGTAGAAAAAAAAAAAAAATTACCTTATGAAATGTATGTAATTGTAGTTATATTAATATACCGTTTGTACATATAATCTCTTAGGAAAATCACAAAGGAACACAAGAAAAGAACATAATTATTCTCTTCTCGTTTAATAATGCAGTGATACAAAAAGGTGAAGGTCTCTAGAAGGTAGGCAAGTGATGCGTTCCTTCCCTGCGTGGTGGTGAGGCTTTTAAATATTCATTGCCCTGCACACCGCGAACACTGCGACCCACGCCAGGCTATCTGTACTGCCTTGCGTGGGAGTCATTACAGTTCAGTGTCTGCTATGCTTCTTTCCTATCCTCCTTCTGCTTTTTCTTTGTTCTTCCTAATTTTCTTTACAAATTGTGATAGCTTATTAATAATATCTCATACGTTTACATCCTACCCTCCTCCTCTTGTCTCTTTCTCCTCTTTCAAGTTATGAATCTAAGTTAAGAATTCCATGTTATGCATAAAAAAGTTATTGCTTTGAATCATACCTACAAACGTAGGCATGATTCCTTCTCACTCTCCTTATGGGATTTTTTTCTTTCCTATTTTCACTATATTGCGCTCTTGGGCCGTAATAAAGAAAAGGAGCTTAACTAATGATTCTTGCGATCTTTAAATGCTTCCCTCAATAATGCTTCAGACTAAGACTCTTTAATTTGTAGCATAATGATAATTTGTGTTTCTTTTCTGAATAACCATAATAATACAGATACTGAAATACTCAAACAATCTTATCACTCTTTTATGGCAAAGATAATGTATTTCGATTTTACAATCTATTAAACTTGAGACCATTCCAGTAAAGCCATTTTGTGAAATATTTCAACATTATATTCTACAAAAGCAGTTGTTCGAATACCTTGGGGCTTGAGAGACGTGGGTAGAGTGGATACATGAAATGATTGGCAATATTCCTCAATTTCCAAATCGTTCTGAAGCATTGCATGCTGAATACCATTGAGTGTGATGAGGAGTTTATTCTTCTTATACACAGATATCTATTACTGGCAAGCATTTATACATATTCATCCCATTGCATATTGCTTTGGGAAACCCTTTGTGTGCAGTAAATGTTTACCTATGTAATGTGGCTGGTCGTCAGGCTCGACCAATAATTAATGTTTCCTTTTCCATGGAGTCTCCCGTAAAATATTTTCCTGGAGTCGTACTTTTCTTGCGCTACAAATAGAAATATTACACTACATAATCAATACATCGGCAAAACAAATAAATTTTGGCGATTTGTTGCATTTAAAATTCAACGAAGGTAACATTTTACTGTTGAGAAGAGTCAAAAGAAATCACATTCAGAACAATTGAATCTATTATAATGCATTTTGTTAATATTTTCTGCAATTCATCGTTATGTAATTTTTTTTTTGTCAAAAAATACGTTGACCTTTTTCTCTAAAGACTTTTTAACCGCTGGCAAATGTTATTTATGAACTATGTTTTCTTAAAATGTTTCATGATTCATTTCAATACACATTTTCCTCCTCCATTCATTGTGTTGCAAACTTTTTCATGAAGAAATGATTGACAATTCATTTTACACGGTATATATCATTGTCATATTATGAATCGTGGTTTGGGTTTCCTTTTTTATAGGTATTTATTTTCAGTGAATAAGTAAAAGCATTTGTAATAAACAACTATATGTCTGCTCCAAACACAATCTCGATACATATGAGTCCGGATTTCCTGAACTGTGGTATGAAGGTCGATGAAATGGGTATGAATTATGAGTGGGAGCGCGGCGAGCTTATGTACGTAAGATTGCTTATTGTTCCTCAGCAATAAAATTCTTAAAAACCACACTGCAAATGATTTATTTGCATTTGCAATACTTTCTACTTCCTATTAGTCAGAGACGTCTTATATATAACAAGAACTTCTTAATTTAACGGACAAGCCATAGGTAATGAGTCTTCACCTTGTATATAAAGGCTAACCAAGGAAAAATACTGAAAAAAATAACTAATTGGAAAATAAAAGAAAAAATACAAATAATGCAAGGTTGAATAATGCTTGCTAAAAATATTAGGAGGAAAGATTGTGTGTGTGTGTGTGTGTGTGTGTGTGTGTGTGTGTGTGTGTGTGTGTGTGTGTGTGTGTGTGTGTGTGTGTGTGTGTGTGTGTGTGTATGAATAGAATAGAATAAAAAAAATAAAATATTTATTAGAATGCTCAGACTTTACAAGTAAAGTATGGAGCACAGCTCCATAGTAAACGAACAGTAACAAAAATAATAATAAGAATAATCATAAGAAATAATGAAAGACATTCAATGTTTCTAAAGAGAAAATAACAAAACGAGACAAAAACAGTATCATTAATCCACCATACTGATCATTTACCTAAACTTACTCATTACTAACCTTGTAAACACAGATAACTTTGTGAGAATATTTACATTTGTATTTTGCAACAACTCAGCAAACTTAAATGTGTGTGTGTATGTTTGTATGTCCATAAGTACAGCCCCTCCCCTTTAAAAAATAATCATGGACCAGTACTATAACTAATGATCACGAAAATTACTTAGAGTTTACGAAATTCAACAATGAAGAAAACATATACTCAAAACGGAAAAAAAAAAAAAACTTATTGCCTTTGTTCCCGTTCTCCTATTCCTTCTTCCACTATCGGTATAAAACACTCAAAACACAGCAATAAACATTCAAACAACACGAATTACTGAAAATACCCTCATAGTACTAATGATAAGACGAAGGAAAGTCGTCAAAATCAGAAGGTAAGAAAAAGGAACAAGATGGAAAGGAAGAAAGAGTGTATAGTACAGTAGGTAAAGAGCAAATTATGGGCTTGATGTTGAAAGTGAAGTGAAGTGTAGGGCAACTCGAGGTGATAAGAGGGGAAAGAGAGGGTATAAGAGGGAGAGAAGAGGAAGGGCAGTAAGTGTTCAAGAATGAATGAAGGAGAGGAGAGAAAAGACGACGGGGGGAACGAATAATAAAAATAGAAAGGGGAAAGAAAAGGAATAATATGTTAAAAATTAGAGGGAGAGAAGTGTGGAAGTAGGAAATATGTGGCAAGCGCAGGTGTGTTTGGCTCTCTCTCTCTCTCTCTCTCTCTCTCTCTCTCTCTCTCTCTCTCTCTCTCTCTCTCTCTCTCTCTCTCTCTCTCTCTCTCTCTCTCTCTCTCTCTCTCTCCTGCACATTATCTAAAGGGGAAGGGAAAGGAACAGTCGCAATATAAAGAAGAGAGGCTCATAACAACATATGCAAAGCTCGGTTATCCGCTCATAAAGGTTCCTGCAACTTTAATATATTCCTCTTATCCCTCTTCCATCTCTTCTTTTTTTTTCTTCTTTTCCTATATTTTTCGCTCCTCCTTTCTTTATTCATCCTTCAGCGTATATTCTGCCCCTCATTTGCTTTTTGTTCCTACATTTATTTCAGCTCTATTTCTACTATTATATATATGCTTATAAGAATCATTGTTATTCTGAACTTATATATAATGCTATCGTCTCTTTTTGCTTTTACTCTTCTATCTGTCGCTACGAATAATAAAGTCTAAATTATTTTCTAATTTTTAACTACAGCTATCCCTCTTATGATTAC
>NC_059271.1:10116719-10119219 GCF_017591435.1 Portunus trituberculatus | reverse complement strand
CAACATCGGAAAAGAAAAAAAAAAAAAAACTGTTGGCGATACGTTAATTTTTGTACGAAAGATGGTATTACTTCATAAATTAAGTTCGGATAAAGCTCCTTATGATACTGGGAGGAGTGACGGTTATGATGTTGTTTGTGGAAAAAAATGGCTGTAAAATATGATGGTGATAATGTTAACAATGTTAAGGACCTTCATATGGGAATTTAGTAATTTACACAGTATCAGTAAGTTGTGGTGATGCTGGTGGTATCAGTGGCTGAGAGTGAAACCAAAAGGAGTTAATGTATGATATCCTTTCGTTAAAGTAATAAATGGTGAGCCAGCGGACACTTTCAATGGTAGGTAATTCTTAGCAGGCAGGGCGTGAATACATCACCTCGCCTGGAAATCCACTCATTCACATTGGAATAATTACATGTGCATTGCTATTATGCCATGCTCATGATTACAGATGAATCCTTGAATTGTAAAGCACGTAGTTCCACAGAGGGGTGACCAGGGAAGATTATAATGATTATTATTAATATAATTATCACTATCATAATTTTTCTTACCATTTTCATCATAATTTTTAATATCTACTACTACCATCACCATTAATACTACTACTGCCACTACTATATCTACTATTGCAACTACTACTACTACTACTCTGCCATCCTCCCACTATTACAATTAACACTCTTGACCATATTCTATCATCTGAGTAAAGTTTTTCTACTACACTTCCAATACACTTGTTTGTAATGTATAAAAATAATGTAACCAAAAATACGTAGATAAAGTATAAATATGTTTCGAGTTTTACTTCAAGAAAGCGATAGATAATTCACAACAATGTATTACTTAATCCCGATGTAAAATATTACACATAAAAATCAATCATCAATTATAAGAAATGAAAGATATAAACAACGGAAAAGAACTCAATCAAGGTAACTTTGTGATTCACTTTGTGCTAAACTTTACAAATGAAAGTAATGTGCACGGGTAATAATATATATATATATATATATATATATATATATATATATATATATATATATATATATATATATATATTTGTTTATTTATTTATTTATTTTTATATCCTGGCCTATAGCGCCTGTAGGTAACTTGAAGAGTATAGGAAGCGCTGTTAGGCTTCCACCCATTAATGGAGTAGGGAATTTTATTTATAATGGTACCCATATTAAGACTTATATTACCACCCAAGCGCATCTTTGGTGTGTGTGTGTGTGTATATATATATATATATATATATATATATATATATATATATATATATATATATATATATATATATATATATATATATATATATATATATATATATATATATATATATATATATATATATATATATATATATATATATATATACAACGGTAAATATCTCCAATATATATGCATATTTCACGTACTATGCCCACTGATCTATATAACACATCTAATAGTTTTCAATATGAAACCATGCCAGCAGGTTCAGATGCACCTTTCTTATAAAGTACTGAAGCACTCTATGGAATCTCCATTTATTATTTCACTAACTATTACCAAAATTTCAAATAACTGCGGTCAGTCAACATTAGCTAGTGAAACACACTCGCAAGTTCAGGTTAGGTAAACTTTGGTTTAATACATATTTCACAAAACTCCGAAGATTTAAGTAAAGCTTCATTGGTGAGCAAGAATGAATTGGCCAAGAGCAAAGCGCATAACATTTTATCTTTCTTCAAAGCACATTTGCAGTCACTGGATACCGTTTTCTCAACACATATGCATTTACTTCAATGATAATATTCCCAAAATGATTCATGAATATTTGGATATTAAAAAAAAAAAGAACTCTCTACTTTAATGCTGTCACTGCCACTGAGAGAGCCGACTACAAGTTATGTGTTGGTCCCCATGACTTTGGTACCAGGAACGACAACAGTTCTTTCCTTCTGAATCTTGCAAGATCCAGAAGATTGAAAACTGCAGGTTCTTTATATCAGAGACCAGTGCTGCACGGTTGGATTTGTTATAGAAATACCGGAGGGCTAGGGAAGGAGATCGACCATATCCTTGTTAGTACTCGTTGGAGGATCTTTAAGAACCAAACGGTTTTTCGGAGTGCCGAGTTTTTTTACGACTGATCATAGGCTTGTTGCTATACTCAAGTTGTATGTCAAGTCCAGAAAGCCTCCAAGATATGACCACACTGTGTTTCATCTTGAGAAACTAAAGGACTTGACATGTGCCCAGGAGTATGCAGTGACAGTCTCCAATCGGTTTGGAGTGCTCGACACCATAGAGGACCCAGTAGAGCTATGGGATACCTTCAAACGTGAGACTCTTGAGGCTGCCAAGAAATGCGTTGGGGAGCGCCCAAGGTCAAGAAGTGGCTTCGCCTCGGTAGAAACGCTGGACAGTACTGAAGAGAGTTGCGCTGCCAGACTTGCTGGGAACCGCGACCAGTATAGGGCTCTGTCACGTAGGACTAGAGCTCTCC
>NC_059271.1:10084219-10106719 GCF_017591435.1 Portunus trituberculatus | reverse complement strand
CTCTTTCCTCCCCCCCTCTCTCTCTCTCTCTCTCTCTCTCTCTCTCTCTCTCTCTCTCTCTCTCTCTCTCTCTCTCTCTCTCTCTCAGATACATGCATAGCTTCGTTAGTATCATAGTAAACAATATAAATACTAACAAAATACATCAACGTATATAATGAAAATAGTAATGACATCTACAATTACATAAATACAATTAATGTTAAAAGTATAATACGTAATGAATCGTCAATATGAAAACGGCAGAATATTGGAGTGTTGGAAAACGTTGGCATCACAGACATGATAAAATAACAACACATTGTAAAATATTTAAAAAATGCAAGCGTTAAGTAATATATATATATATATATATATATATATATATATATATATATATATATATATATATATATATATATATATATATATAACAATTATTACACAAAGCAAATAATTATCCAAAAAAAAGAACGTGTATATGTGTGAATCAAATTTGCCTCTCTCTCTCTCTCTCTCTCTCTCTCTCTCTCTCTCTCTCTCTCTCTCTCTCTCTCTCTCTCTCTCAAATATTCATTACTGGTTAACTGTAAAAATAGAATTCAATATATATGTCAATTGTTTCAAACGATGCTTTCAAAGGATAATAAGGGAAACACATGGGCCATAGAATTCATAATGAAACTGTACAATAAATGTGAAGCGAGTGGAAAAATAATGACAATAGTGAAGGCAAGTGACAACTACAATGACGAGAGGAATCGGAAACAAAAACAATAACACGAACAGCAACTACTTAATACAAACAGAACTAAATTTACCGCTTGTTGATAAATAGTTTGAGAGACACCATGAAAGGGAAACACAGGCGTAGTGCTGAAATACATGGAACAGCGTAAAATGTATAAATGTGGAAATATTTCTATTTAAATGCAATGTTAAATGCTTTTAGAGGCATAATGGTAAAGCCTAAGTAACTTGTAGGTGTTGACACCACTCGGAGTAATCTTTAACATGTTCCACAAGACGTTAAATAAACCAATTTATTTAACATCTACATGTTGAAAACAATATTTATTGCAATTTGAAGATAAACGCCCACGTGTTTTTTACATTGTAGAGAAGGGGTTCTCAACCTCATTCTCGTTAAAAACACATTGAGTTGTAAGATCATGTACTCGAATCCTAAGTAATCTGACATCGAATAATTACACTGTTCTCTTCTGCAGGGATATTACTATTTCAGCCATCTGTGTAGGTACTCCTACAATGTTCTTGTGAACCCCTGGGGATTGCGAACCCCAGGTTGAGAACCGAAGGATCACTAATCAAGGAAATTTCATGGCTGAAACACACGAAAGTATATAATCAATACATGCACCCAAGAGCTTTTATATGAAACTATGCTAGAATAACTAAGGACATATGTTTTTCTTTCAATGTTGTTTGCGAGCAACTTCTCGAGGTCAAGTTGGTGATCATACGAAAACGAGAAAAAAAAAGGAAATAAAACGGACAAGGATGAAAAGATGAAAACCAAAGAGAAAAAGAAACGAAAGACCAAGAAGAAAGCAAGAAACAAGAAGAAAAGAGAAAATAAGGAAAATTGTGAGTGCCAATGGAAAATAAATGGATCTGAATTATATCACAGTAGGTCAGTAAAATATGATAGCCAGGGGATGGTCTCATGTGCAGGATAAAAAGGAAATAAGAAAGGAAGATAAATAAACCTACATATAAAAGAAACAGAAATGAAAAAAATGTTATAACGAAACGAAAATTAAGTAGGAAAATCTAGAAAAGGAAAAATATCAGCGTAATATGGTGGAAATAAAAGACCATTCAATAACAAATATGCAATTAAGAGAAAAAAAAGCATACAACAAGAGAGAGAGAGAGAGAGAGAGAGAGAGAGAGAGAGAGAGAGAGAGAGAGAGAGAGAGAGAGAGAGAGAGAGAGAGAGAGAGAGTCATATTGCAATAATATTGAAATAAGACATCACAACAAATCAGGGAAGGAAAGAATACGAAGGCGGATAAGAAAGGTGGTAGTGGTGGCGGTGGTGGTGTCGTGTAGGAGGAGGAGGAGGAGGAAAAGGAGAAAAAAGAGGTAAAGGAGAAAGGACGGGTAGGAGGAGACGGAGGAAGAAGAAGAGGAAATGGAGAACGAGGAGGAGGAGGAGGAGGAGGAGGAGGAGGAGGAGGAGGAGGAGGAGGAGGAGGAGGAGGAGGAGGAGGAGGAGGAGGAGGAGGAGGAGGAGGAGGAGGAGGAGGAGGAGAAGAAAGGAGGAGGAGGAGGAGGAGGAGGAGGAAGAGAAGGAGGAGGAGGAAGCAGTCGAAAAAAATAAGATGAGAAGCGTAAAACGAAGAGACAGTGTGATGAAGGACTGAGAAGATAGAGGAGGTGGAAGAGAAGAAAGATGAAGAGGAAGAGGAGACCAGAGAAAGTTAGATTGGAAGGCTGCGCATTTTAATAAAAGGATTCAAGATTAACTCCCACCAGAGCACATTTTCACAACTTCCGGGTTAATATGCATGTGGGGATAAAGATCACCAGAAAATAGTGATCAAATGTTTCATCTATATACATGCATTTACGTTCAGGGAGCAAAACAAGCCTCTGACCTTCAAAACAACAGAGAGAGAGAGAGAGAGAGAGAGAGAGAGAGAGAGAGAGAGAGAGAGAGAGAGAGAGAGAGAGAGAGAGAGAGAGAGAGAGAGAGAGAGAGAGTGAGAGAGAGTTTCCTTTTTCATGTCATGGAAAGGAGACAAAGGCGAGGATGCAGTCACGGACACGGACATGGACACACACATGGAAACACACACACACACACACACACACACACACACACACACACACACACACACACACACACACTAAGCTAGCAGACCAGCGCCTTGACACACTCATGGCTGGCGTATGCAGGGAGTGGAAGCAAACAAGACACGGACACTGCAGACAAAAAAATATGAAAAATAGCTATATTGTTGAGATAATATACAAAGTAAAATGTTCAATATTAAACGAAAATTGCGTAGTTTTTATCAATTCAAGAAATACTAGCAATTGATATAAATCAATGCATTGGTTACGTTCGTATTCTTACATCATTTTATTATTTAGTTGAATTTTCACATTTTGGGATAAATAAATATATAAATAAATAAATAAATAAAAAAAACATTATATATATATAATATATATATATATATATATATATATATATATATATATATATATATATATATATATATATATATATATATATGCTAATGTAATGAAATGCGCCACACATTCCATGAAACTTGTTAAATTATTCTTTCCTTATTTCTTATGATATTTTGTGTTGTTAGGCATTTTGCTTTATACTGACTGATAGATTTTTTCAAAAAGCCAATGAGAATACAGATCAACATTTTTTTTTTTTTATGCAGAAAGGAAGGCTGGCAAGGTCAACAAAATGTTAGAAAAAAAAGGTCGACTGGAACTGCAGGTTCCCTAAAAGGTCCGAAACAGTCAGCCAAAAACCAGGGACAAATGTCTTGACACCTCTCTTTAAAAAAAAATAAGTTAAGTCGTAGGAAGATGGAAATACAGAAACAGGTAGAGAGCTTCAGAGTTTACCAGTGAAAGGGATGAATGATTGAGAATACTGGTTAACTCTTGTATTACAGGGTTGGACAAACTAGGGATGAGAGGAAGAAGAAAGCCTTATGCAGCGAGGATGCAGGAGGAGGGGAGGCATGCAGTTATCAAGATCAACAGAGCAGTTGGCATGAAAATAGCGATAAAAAAATAGAAAGAGATGAAACATTTCAGCGTTGAGAGAGAGATTGAAGGCAGTCAGAGGAGGGGAGTTGATGAGACGAAAAGCTTTCGATTCCACCATATCTAATAAAGCTGTATGAGTGGAAGCCTCCCAAACATGCGAAGAGTACTCCATACAAGGGCGAATAAGGCTCTTGTGCAGAGTTAGCAATTTGAGCGGCGAGAAAAAAATGGCGGGGACGCCGCAAAACGCCGAACTTCGTAGGAGCTATTTCTGCAAGAGATGAGATGTGAAATTCCCAGTTAAGATTATGAGTAAAGGACATACCGAGGATTTTCAGTCTGGAAGATGGAGATAGTTGAGTGTCATTGAAGAATAGTGGATAGTTGTCTATAAGGTTGTGTCAAGTTGATAGATGGAAGAATTGAGTTTTTGAGGTATTGAAAATTCCTAAGTTTTCTCTATCCAATCAGAAATCTGAGAAAGTTTAGTAGTCAAGCGTTTTGCTGCATCCCTGCGTGTTCTGTTCACTTCCTGAAAAGTTGGTCGTCTCTGAAAGGATGTGGAAAGATGTAGCGTGGTATTATATGCGTAGGAATGGATAGGGCAAGAAGTTTGATTAAGAAGGTCATTAATGAATAATAGAAAGAGAGTGGGTTATAAGACAGAACCCTGAAGAACACCACTGTTGACAGATTTAGGAAAAGAACAGTGGTCGTTTACCACGGATGCAATAGAACGGCCGGAAAGGAAAATTTAGATAAAGTTGCAGAGAGTAGGATAGAAACCATAGGAGGGCAGTTTGGAAGTCAAAGCTTTGTGCCAGACTCTATCAAAACCTTTTGATATGTTTAACTTGACAGCAAAATCTTTACCAAAATCTCTAAAAGAGGATGACCAAGACTCAGTAAGGATCACCAGTAGAGCGACCTTGACGGAAGCCATACTGGCGATCAGATAGAAGATTGTGAAGTGACAGATGTTTAAGGATCTTCCTATTGAGGATTGATTCAAAAACTTTAGACAAGCAAGAAATTAAAACTAAAGGACGGTAGTAAGAGGGATTAGAACGGTTACTCTTTTTAGGAACAGGCTTAATGTAGGCAAACTTCCAGCAAGAAGGAAAGGTAAAAGTGGATAGACATAGCTGAAAGAGAATGGCCAGACAAGATACAAGCAAGGAAGCACAGTGTTTGAGAACAACAGGAAGAACCCCATCAGGTTAATAAGCCTTCCGAGGGT
Source organism: Portunus trituberculatus (assembly GCF_017591435.1). Taxonomy (NCBI): domain Eukaryota; kingdom Metazoa; phylum Arthropoda; class Malacostraca; order Decapoda; family Portunidae; genus Portunus; species Portunus trituberculatus. The sequence goes on along the minus strand of NC_059271.1, from coordinate 10,101,729 downwards.
TTAGGCCACCGAGGGCATGGAAAACATCATTACGAAGAACTTTAATTGTAGGCATGAAATAGTCAGAGGGAGGAGGAGAGGAGGACAAGCCCAGAATCATCCAAGGTGTAGTTGTTAGCAAAGGTTTGAGAGAAGAGTTCAGCTTTAGAGACAGATGAGATGGCAGTGGTGCCATCAAGATGAAATAAAGGAGGGAAAGATGAAGAAGTAAAGTTATTGGAGATGTTTTTGGCCAGATGCCAGAAGTCACGAGGGGAGTTTGCGTTTGAAAGTTACTGACATTTTCTATTCATGAAAGAGTGTTTGGCAAGTTCAAGAACAGACTTTTTTTTCGGGAAGAAATATGAAGTGCATGAGATTCAGAAGATGGAAGGCTCAAGTACCTTTTGTGGGCAACCTCTCTATCATGTATAGCACGAGAACAGGCTGTGTTAAACCAAGGTTTAGAAGGTTTAGGTTGAGATAAAGAATGAGGAATGTAAGCCTCCATGCCAGACACTATCACCTCTGTTATGCGTTCAGCACAAAGAGATGGGTCTCTGACAGGGAAACAGTAATTATTCAAGGGAAAATCAGCATAATACCTCCTCAGGTCCCCCAACTGGCAGAGGCAAAACGCCAGAGGCACCTCCGTTTTGGGGATCCTGAGGAGGAATTGGAGAAATAGGACAAGATACAGAAATGAGATTGTGATCGGAGGAGCCCAACGGAGAAGATAGGGTAACAGCATAAGCAGAAGGATTAGAGGTAAGGAAAAGATCAAGAATGTTGGGCGTATCTCCAAGACGGTCAGGAATACGAGTAGGGTGTTGCACCAGTTGCTCTAGGTCATGGATGATATCAAATATGAAGGCTAATTCACTAAGATGGTGAAGGGAGAGGAAAGCCAAAACTGGTGGTGAACACTGAAATCTCCAGAGATGGACATCTTTGCAAAAGGGTAGAGGGACAGGATGTGCTCCACTTTGGAAGTTAAATAGTGAAAGAGTGTACTCTAGTCAGAGGAGTTAGGGGAGAGATAGACAGCACAGATAAATTTAGTTAGAGTGACTATTGAGTCTAAGCCAGATGGTGGAAAACTCGGAAGATTCGTGGGCGTGGGCACGAGAGCAAGTTAAGTCAGTTAAGTCGTTGCGCATAATAGACGCAACATCCAGCTTTGGAGCAAAAATGAGGATAAAGAAAGTAGGAGGGAACAGAGAAGGGGCTACTGTTAGTTGCCTCGGACAGTTGTGTTTCAGTGAGGAAAAGAAGATAAGGTTTAGTAAAGGAGAGGTGGTGTTCTACAGACTGAAAACTAGATCGAAGACGGCGAATGTTGCAGAAGCTAAGGAAGAAAAAGTCGAGGGAGGTGTCAAGACATTTTAGTTCGCCACCGAGAGAAGAGTCCGACCTGGGGGCATTTCTGGTCCCTTCTACAGAAGGGGACTCCAAGTCTGAATTTTGAGTCGCCATTTTGAATTTTTGAGTTTTAAGAGAAGGGTGTGTATGTGTGATAAGTGCATGTAGTTTTGTGTGAAGAAGGAGAGTTGTGTTTAGAGGGCAGGCTGTGATGGCCCCCTAGAGTTGTGAGACACAAAAGGAAACGTTCAGCGAGATCACAACTAGCTTTAATGGAGAATTCACAGCATTCCCTGAACTAGTGCTAATAGACATCGACGATATGTTTTTGATATTTCCATTAGTTAGTATTTCATGAAGTATTCTCAACAAAAATATCAAGAAAATATACTTCTAATAGAATTAAATAAAAAACAAGTTGTTTTTCCTGATATTCTCTTGAAATTCATTACTGAAGGGTGAACCAAGAAAATATAATAACACAACTACACAGCAAATACTGTGACGTTATTTGTGCACGTCCTCATGCATCTCGCCCCGATCATGCACGTCACGCATAAGGTATGAGACTTGAATGTTGACCGCGCCACCGCCACCAAACACCAAACATCTGCTCGTGTAATGCCAATGTAAATGACGTTTCAATGTTGAAAGCAGTAAACAATTTGTGTGAAGCATACTGATGGTTTAAAGGATAATGGATAATCCGTAGCGGCTTTTCTGTTCACAATTGCCGCTTTACATCAATGCATGAATCAGTTTATTCATCAATCATTCATTCAATCAGGCAAGCAGGCAGGCAAGCAGGCAGGTAGGCAGGCAGGCAGGCATGCAGGCAGGTAAGCTGGCTGGCTGGCTGGCTGGCTTGCTGGTTGACTAGGTGACTGGCAACAGACTGGCAGACAAGTAGTCAGAAAACAACTCATTCAAACAGTCAATCACACCAACCAACCGATCAATATTTTTTTTCTACCTCCCACCCGCCAACTTTATGCAGAAGGTATCAAACTATCTTATCATGTCGGGGAAATTATTCAAGGTGCGTACAACAATAAAAAATAAGAAAAAAAAGAAAAAATTCATAAAGAGTCATAATTTCCATGCGAACTATTTTACAAACACGCTGACCGTTTCAATTAATATATAGAACATGATTGATGCGTCACCCTCATTCAACACCAATGATATTATATTAAAGTAAATCCATACCACTTTATTATTATTACCTCAATGTAAACAATATAGGACGTACAGTTGTCAGAAGAAATGATGTCATAGTGTAAAAAATATTTCCCTTATCCGAAATTCTCAATTTTCTTTATGAAACTTAATATAAGTAGTTTGATAACTACTTTGTTGATATTAATTTTCTTTCCATATATATATATATATATATATATATATATATATATATATATATATATATATATATATATATATATATATATATATATATATTATATTGAGTGTATATCCCCCGAAGCGTAAAACGTAGAGGGTGAAGAAAAATCGCAGTAAAAACCATTACAGCTTGTTTTGACGTTTCGGGATACACAGAATCCCATTATCAAACACTGTAAGAACACGTGTACAGATAAGTGTGGGAACATAAGTCCTCCCATCGAGAGAACTCCGGGACAAGAGAGGTTCTGGATGCGAGATTTGTCCTTATAAACACAAGTTTTTGACAGTCTTCTATTAGGTAGGTTTGATAAAAGACGGTGTCAAAAGTTAGGGTTTATAAGAGTGTATCTCGCATTCAGGACCTCTCTATTCTTGGAGTTTCCTGGATGGGAAGACTTATGTTGCCACACTCATCTGTACACGTGTATCCCGAAACGTCACAACAAGCTGTAATGGTTTTACTGCGATTTTTTTTTTCACTCTCTCTCTCTCCCTCTCTCTCTCTCTCTCTCTCTCTCTCTCTCTCTCTCTCTCTCTCTCTCTCTCTCTCTCTCTCTCTATATATATATATATATATATATATATATATATATATGAAATTTTGACCTTGTAGGAGAAAAAAACAATAGAAAGAGAGAAGTTTAAAGAAGTCATTGAATCAGTAGGTGGCATTCTATAATTATGTAAAACATGCTTACCTATTTGTATTAATCATTCCTATATATAAATATTTTTCAATATTTCCTTTAAAAATACATTACTAAATGAACATTAAATACCTAATCTCCTGAACTGTTTCGGATTTTTACCTTTCTAAAAACGAGACCCTTGATATTACTATATCGTTATTACTTCTTGGAAAAAAAATATATATAGCTCACTTTGCAATCCTGTTAAAAAAAAGAAAAAAAGGAAATCAAACCAAGGCGTGAATACAATATTGAAATTGAAGACTTGCATCCGCGGATGAAGAGCACCTAGGGAGGAATTTGCCGTGTAAGGAGAGGAGTAACTACGATGAGGACAGACCGGGGCACTGACCGGACTGTAATCCTTCGTAAGATACTGAGAATCGATAATGATAAAAATATCGGTCACGGGCTTATTCATAGCAGTGTGTGTGTGAGTGAGTGTGTGTGTGTGTGTGTGTGTGTGTGTGTGTGTGTGTGTGTGTGTGTGTGTGTGTGTGTGTGTGTGTGTGTGTGTGTGTGTGTGTGTGTGTGTGTTCTCTTCACATCCCCTTTTCTCCACAGACTTTCCCCACCCCGTCTCTCTCTCTCTCTCTCTCTCTCTCTCTCTCTCTCTCTCTCTCTCTCTTAATTCCTGGCCAACCCCAATGTATCCTGTCCTAATTTAGTACGACCACCATCCAACCTGGTGTGCTTCTCCCTCACCCGTACGACCCCGAACTTTTCTGGTCCATAATGTTGTTCTGACATGTTCTGGCGCGGCTCCAGAGTGTCCTGTTATCTAGTGCGTCTTCAAGTGTTTTGGTAGTGTCTTAAATAAAGCGTGTCTCCGAGTTACAGAGATAAGAGGCACGTGTCACTTGCTGAAGGAAGAGGAAGAGAAAGAAAAAAAAAATGCTGGAAAGAGTTACGAAGAGGAAAGTTTTGATCTGCATCTTTGAGTGGAAACAATTAAGTGAGATAAAAAAAAAGGGATTTACATCCAAGAGAATATACAGAAAAAAAATTGTGACGAGGAGTGAGGATTCCTTTCTTCTATCTGGCTTTTTTTTTCTGTGCTCCTCTTCTTTTAATCAAAGTAAAGGGAACTCTTGAACAAAAGGCAAAGATGCTCATGAGATTACTTTTCACAACTAGTTAACAAGATCGGTCCAGAGAGAGAGAGAGAGAGAGAGAGAGAGAGAGAGAGAGAGAGAGAGAGAGAGAGAGAGAGAGAGAGAGATGGGGTGAGATATCGAACAGTACACTATACAAACTGTACAATACATAACCTTCGTGTCTTGTCATAATCCCATAATCTTTGCTGCACCAGTGATGCTTCTTGTATTTTGCAAACACCTCTGGCAAGTTGTGAAAGGTGAACGTGTTTTATATATTTTGTGAATGAATTGCATAATATTAAACGACTAGTAGCTTATTCTATTTCTTTATAGTACAGTAATTTTGTTGATTTACGTTTTAGTAATATGGAAATGTGACCAGGATCTTTCACTCTCTCTTTCTCGCTTTGAAGCAACAAATTTCTGCGTATTTTTTTCTGAAATAAATTTTTGTACATTTCGATATTTATTTTCAGGTACGCAGTGCTTTCTATTAAAATATTTTTGTGGATAAATACATTAGGTTATATTTACGATAAGGTGTTGTTGTAATCACTTTAACAATATAAAAATAGTTATTAACGGCTTTATGAATTTAACATATAACTTTATGGTTTCATGTGTGTGTGTGTGTGTGTGTGTGTGTGTGTGTGTGTGTGTGTGTGTGTGTGTGTTTCTTGTTGTGCTGTGAATCAAATGAATAACGATAATCAATATTACACTGAAACTCAATTATCGTCCAGGAATTTGTTAAATATTTGATGTTCTCTTACTTCATGCATTGTTTAACATTTTTGTTTCTAGAAAGAAACCGCACACCGAGGAAAACAAAAATCTAAGATAAAATTGTCGCCTTTGTTTTCTTATCATTGGTCCTCAACGCTATCAATAAAGGAGTCATTTGATCACATCTGTACCCTGTAATATTAGTAATTCAGGGAAATCTAAAAAAAAAAAATCATAAATAAAATAAAATAAAAAAAGAAGGAAAAAGAAAATATGCGAAACATTACAACCAACACCTAACAATACTAAAATACACCCCATCATTATATCAATAGTTCTATCCATGAATCTTCATCTCAAACACCAATAATTCACTATCAATGAGTTGAAAGTTGTAGCTCGAGGAAATCCATAACGAAATAATAATCATGATAAAAAAAGCAAACAATAGCAGCACCACCATTCACTGTCTTGCTCTCTCTCTCCCTCCCTCTCCCTCTTTCCCAACGAGGCGGTGCGCACTAAATAAGTCTGGCAGCAAAGTTTGGGCAGCTCAGAGAGTTATTCGGCGCTGCATCAACATAATTTCCATAAACTGTAAACAATACTGGGCCAAGGACCGATCCCTGCGGCACTCAACTTACGAAGCGAGGAGAGGAAGGGGGTAAGAAGGCCTGGATGCACCCACAGTGATGACTTCCCTGACTTACACTGCAACTCAGATATTCCAACACTGTATTTTGATATGATGCTGTACTATTTTAATTCATAATGTTATACGGTGTGGGATAGTTTAAAAAAAAATATGTTGGTAATTCGTCAGGTTCTCCGAGGTCTTCTCTCAGTGAAAGTGTAGAATTCTTGTCAAACTATTATCAAATGCAGAGAACAGTACTTGAGAAATGCAATCATTCTAACTAGCCCTTGTAAAACAAAGTAGGATAAGGTAATTTCAGTTATCTGCTTGAGAATGCGATTCCGCACCTTAAATCAATTCGCCTGTGTGCATGTGTGTGTGTGTGTGTGTGTGTGTGTGTGTGTGTGTGTGTGTGTGTGTGTGTCCATGTGTGTGTGTGGGGGGGGTGTCGATCCATACACTTTTCTTGGACTCTATTTATTTATTTATTTCACGACGTAAAATACCAACTAATAAAAAAAAGACATGTATATAAATAAATAGAAAATGTATGCATGAGAAAAAAAAAACAAGTGAGCATAACAATAATTTCTTCCTATGAATATGAAAAGCATTGCTAACTTATCCATCCCAAACAAAAAAATCCAAATCCATTCATAATACTGACTCACTCATTTAGCATTTCAGTCTTATGAAATGCAAAAGATTCAAACTCTATCGATTATAAAACAAATGCGATGCCAATATGAAGAGTAAGCCTAAAATAAAAAAAATTATAATATGTAATGAGCCGATTTTCGTGTCCTAGAGTCTGTTTTCTTCCTCGATGAAACATAAGGAAACACGAGAGAGAGCTAGAGAGAGAGAGAGAGAGAGAGAGAGAGAGAGAGAGAGAGAGAGAGAGAGAGAGAGAGAGAGAGAGAGAGAGAGATCACATGACCCAGTAATACTTTTGCTCGAAAGAGAAAAATAAGAAAAAGGAGGACAGAGAAGAAGTAAAAAAGAAAGAGACGAAAAGGGAAAAACACATAAGAATAAAAACCAGAAAAAAAATATATAATAAGGAGGAAGTAATAAGGAGAAAGAGTTAATAACGAGGTAATAACAAGGAAACAGATGAGAAAGAAGTAATTATAATTGCAATTAATTATAACACATAAAAAGATAAATGATGAAATGAATGAAAACAAATGAAAAAAATAGAAGATTAAAAAATAAATCAGAAAAAGAAAGGAATATAATGTTAAGCAATGAAAAAAAAAAATCACTCGAGAAAAGAATGTACAGGAACGAAATGAAAAAAAAAAAAAGAAAAATAGGAAGAAAGAGAGACGATAATACATAAAATATATTAAATACAATGCATGGGAAAAAATAAATACGTAGCTGAAAATGAAAAGATGAAAAAAAGGGAAAAAAACACACCAAGATGAAACAAAAGGTGACCTAATGGAAAACAAGAAGAGGAAAGGGAAATAATGAGGAAATGAAATAGAGAGGGATGAAAGAGAAAGACAAAGGAAGACACAGTAAATCTCTTCCTCTCCTGGCTTTCCTTCTTACCACCTTCGCTTCTCTAGGTTATTCTTATCCTTTAATTTTGTTATTTTCTTTTTCTGTTCAACCATTTTCATGCATTATATTTAGTCTTTTTTACTTCTGCCTCTTTCGCACTGTTCATTTTCTTTTCATATTTCTGATTTATAAATTGCTTGATTTTCTTATATTCGTTTTTGTTATCCTCTCCTCCTGTTCAGCGATTTTTTTTCATGCATTACATTCAATCTTTTTTTCTTCTCTTTCTTCTTTCTTCCTGTTTATTTTCTCGTCATATTTTTTTTATCTAGTTCTCTTTCGTTTGGTTTAATTTCTTCCGATCCGTTCTTTTCTCTTTTTTCCATTCCCTTTCTATTCTTATTTTACTTATTCTTTCTCTTTCTCATTTATTTTTTTTCTTAATCCATTTTTCACATTCGTTATTTTCTTTCTCTATATTATCTCTGTGTCATTTTTCTTTATCATCTCTATAATATCATACCAAAATAAAGTCAGACTTAGACAAAACGAGTAATAAAGATATAAATACGGAGGGAAAAGGAAAAATGATAAGTGAACAATGTGGGAAGGAGGATAAGGATATATATATATATATATATATATATATATATATATATATATATATATATATATATATATATATATATATATATATAAAGGAGTATTATATGAGAGAAAAGCCGGGAGACGGATGGAATGGCGACTAGAAGCTCAGGACACATGACGGATGCCCTGAAGTTGTGTAGTGGAGCTGAAAGGGAAAAGAAAGAGAAACAAAAGGGAAACAGAAACCATTTATGAGACTTCTATGTTTTAAATATCTCAAAAAAAACATCTGTAATACCCTCCTCACTTTTTCACATCTTCCTCTTTCCGTCATGCTCCTCTTCATCATTTTCCTTAATTTTATTTTCATATTTTCTTTTTTCCTATTCTCTTTCCGAGTACAATAGTGTCTCTGGTATGCCCTATATATATGCAAGAATGGAAGTACTTTAAAGTAGATGCAAGGAAGTTCTGCAGATTTCAAGTCTTCAAATGATAAAATAATGAATGTTACATTTTCATTAACATATCAACTATAAAAAGATATCAAATAAACAAACACAATGAATATACTTTAATTCATCATTTGTGTCTTTTCAAGTTTAAGATAATAGATCTTGTGATTTTTTTTCCTCTTCTATTTATCTCATTTCCTTGTTCGAGACGTGTTCCCTCAGACGTCGTCATCCCCAACCTACACACACACACACACACACACACACACACACACACACACACACACACACACACACACACACACACACACACACACACACACACACACACACACACATTGACTGGAAGCATGTGGCGATCGAAGAGAGAGGAGGCCAAGACGCTTCCTGGTTGGACGAATGGTTACGCAATCCACCAATGAGAGCCCTGGAGACACGCTAAGCCCCGCAGGGATTGGTCCATTTAGATATTTCGGCGATTCAAGGAGGAGGAGGAGGAAGAAGAGGATAAGACCGTCTCGAGGAGGAGTCTTTCTTTAAGGATTTAACTTTCCGGTGATATGTGTTAGAGAGAGAGAGAGAGAGAGAGAGAGAGAGAGAGAGAGAGAGAGAGAGAGAGAGAGAGAGAGAGAGAGAGAGAGAGAGAAAGAGAGAGAGAGAGAGAGATTATCACATCCATTTGCTACCACTACAACCAACACAACTGAGTACTTTAGCATCATTATTACCACAACCACCATCACCACCACCACCAACACCAGTAGCTTCTCCCCAACCTCGCCTCGTAAACAAACGGACAAGAGGTTCTGGTCGGTAGTTCTCGAGGCACCGTCAAGAAATACAGAGACAGCGGCACCGTCACAAAGCGGCCCTCACTACATTACGACATTCTCTCTCTCTCTCTCTCTCTCTCTCTCTCTCTCTCTCTCTCTAATCTGGCAGTGAAGTTGCTCATCATACACAATTCCTGTCTGTTAAGTCCCCCGAGGCTTGGCAAGGCACCACGGCCCATGTGATCGGAGTTTGTGCTGCAACAGTCTCCAGGCTGCCTTACATTGTTATGTGAGACATTATCGCATTGGAGTACTAAGAATAATGATAATAGTAGTAATGGATTTCTAAAATGTCATCATTCTTCAAACCAAAAACTGTTAAGGGAAGACTCCATGTTCACGGTTGTAATAACATAATCAACTACGGAAACAGACAGGAATAATTAAAGTAGTAATTGGTTTGTAAATAGTCATTACCCTCCAGACAAAATAAGTGATGGAAGTAATGTAGTTTTAAGGTGCGTATGTAATTATATTGTTACACCTTTAAATGTAATTATAATCATGTAATGCAATGTGTTATCAAAAATGATATTCATAATTATGAAAGTTATGGTATCATTAAAAAAATAAAGCCTTACTACTTCAAGAAAGGATGTTTTTGTCTGAATACTTCAACGCTGTAAGACAAGTAGGTGTTGTCCGCACTAGAAGAACTTGAAGAAATAAATAATGTACCTAATCTGATGTCTACAGTCACAAGATAGTGGAGAGTTAGTGGAGACCAACCGCTATTTTTCTTTTACCACTTTGAATGTTACTTGAAGCGTCCTTTCTTAATCACTTATCACTCTAAAGCTGGGTGCACACGAGCCACTTTTTTGTGGTCAATGGCCGCAACGAAAAGTGGCTGCACAAAAAAAATGGTGGCCACGTAAAGCCATTCGGTAGAGGCCATTGATGAGGTCAAAGTTATCATATAATAAGGCAGAAATATTCATCATATTAACACACACACCCAGTGCCCGCACGCTCACACATACACACACACACACACACACACGCCCCGGTAGCTCAGTGGTTAGAGCGCTGGCTTCACAAGCCAGAGGACTTGGGTTCGATTCCCCGGACGGGTGGAGATATTTGGGTGTGTCTCCTTTCACGTGTAGCCCCTGTTCACCTAGCAGTGAGTAGGTACGGGATGTAAATCGAGGAGTTGTGACCTTGTTGTACCGGTGTGTGGTGTGTGCCTGGTCTCAGACCTATCCGAAGATCGGAAATAATGAGCTCTAAGCTCGTTCCGTAGGGTAACGTCTGGCTGTCTCGTCAGAGACTGCAGCAGATCAAACAGTGAATTACACACACACACACACATTATATACAAACACACACATTAACACATACACGTACATATATACAGGCATACATACTAATATACGAAGAAACACACAGACAAGACAGACAGAACATAAAATTTACTGATGAACATTGTTTTTCTTTCAATAAAGTATATTGTGCTACTTTCTCTAGGCGAAAGATTACTCCAGTCGGTGACCACAGCCTCACACATCCCTGTCCACATTATTCTTTAATATTCTTATCGCTTTATTCATCCACCTGGAAATCATAAAGTCCTGGTCCTTTCTCGACCTCTGCAATCAATGCCAAAAAACTCAAACATGTCTTCCACACTCTTCACTCACGGAAGGAATGGTTGACTCTGTGACGTGGGTGGCAAGGTGGCAGCAACTAAAAGTGAGTCGTGTGCATGCTGCCATTGGAAATAACGGTTTCTATCGCTGGCCACTGAGGCCGGCCACAAATACGTGGTCGGAAAAATAGATCCGCTCTACACTACTCGCCACTATTTTGCAGCTGCACACATAAAAGTGGCCCGTGTGTAGGCAGCCATAGAGATGTGTATATTCTATTTTGACGATTTTTTTTGTGGTGGCCACTGACCCCAAAAAGTGGCTCGTGTGCACCCAGCCTATGACATCATTTCTAGTTCACTAAACTGGGTACATATTTGGAAAATATAAGAGAGACAATGTTTATAGTGAAAAGTAATCTCTCTCTCTCTCTCTCTCTCTCTCTCTCTCTCTCTCTCTCTCTCTCTCTCAGGACGGAAAAAATGGATGGACAGAAGTAATCCTTCCAAATAATGAAGTGGTAGTAGTAGTAGTAGTAGTAGTAGTAGTAGTAGTAGTAGTAGTAGTAGTAGGAGCAGCAGTAGTGGTAGCAGTAGTAGTAATAGAAGTAATAGCAGTAGTAGTAGTAGTAGTAGTAGTAGTAGTAGTAGTAGTAGTAGTAGTAGTAGTACTAGTAGTAATAGAAATAATACCAGTAGTAGTAGTAGTAGTTGTAGTAGTAGTAGTAGTAGTAGTAGTAGTAGTAGTAGTAGTAGTAGTAGTAGTAGTTGTTGTTGTTGTTGTTGTTGTTGTAGTAAAAATCATAGTAATGATATTCGTAGTATTCTTAGTATCCGTAGTTGTCACAGTAGTAGTAGTAATACTAGTAGTATTCGTAGTATTCGTAGTAGTAGCAGTAGTAGTAGTAGTAGTAGTAGTAGTAGTAGTAGTAGAAAAAGTAGTCACAGCGGTAACAGTAGTAATAATAATTGAAGGAAGAGTAAGTAAGTAAGTAAGTAAGTAAGTAAGTAAGTAAGCAAAGGGTTATTGCCCATTAGCATAAATACATTTGAGAAAGACATGTTTAGAAAAGAAAAAAAAAAAATGGCAGAGACTGTCAAGCTGAAGCTTCCCGACAGTCACATTTATGTACATAACTATGATTATTGTTTACACCAACACTAACTGGCAATATTTTAGGTAAATTGCCTAAAGAATCATTTAGGTAACTAGAATAGTAACAATAACAACCATATCTAATAATGACAAGAACAAACCTAAGCAAATCACAATAAACATACTGCAAATGCAAAAATGATCAATGATAATAATGATAATGAAAATAATGATAGTAATAACAGTGATACCATTACTACCATTACCATCACTATAGATAATAATAATAATAATAATAATAATAATAATAATAATAATAATAATAATAATAATAATCATAACGATAACAATAATAATAATAATAATAATAATAATAATAATAATAATAATAATAATAATAATCCTGTTAATAACACAATGCTATAATTATATTACCAGTAAATTAAAGAAAATAAGGCTAAACCTAACACAAAAGGAAATTAACACCGCATACTACAATACCACATTAGAAAATACATCTATAAAAATCTGTTTGTTATACATGGTAAAGGCAAAGAGGAAGGGAAAATCTTAGATAGAAATGTTTGTTTTGCATTTAAATGTTGAATTTAGAATATCATGTATTTTGGCAGTTATACAAGTATGTCTTCAAAGATTTTTTAAAAGTGGACAAGTTATCATTATAAAGAAGTGTTTTTATTTGAAAAGGTAATGAATTCCATATTTGTGGACCGGAGCATAATACACTATGTTTAAAAAGAGTCGTTCTGAATTGCGGGCACATGAGATTGACATTATTGCCCCGAATATTGTATGATGTCTGTACCAATTTGAAAGGTTGAGCTCCAGAATATTGTGTAAAGTACTTATAAATACTTAACAATAGGAAATGTTTATGAATATTTGAAAAAGTAAGAAAATTGTGTTCATTATATATGTTGCGTGTTGATTCAAACCTATTCAAATGAAAAACACATCTAAATATTTTATTTTGAGCAATAGTTATTTTCTTAATGAAAGACTGCCAAGTACACGCCCAGATTGCTACGCAATAGGTGAGGTGGGGATAACAGAGGGTGTAATAAATACTAGTGAGTGATTCAATTGTGAGACTATTACGAACTCTAAACAAAATACCACACATCCTTGATAATTTATTTGTAACAAAAGAAATCTGTTTATTCCAATTAATATTTTCATCTATATAGACACCCAAAATTTAGAATTCTACTCTGTTCAATATGTTTCCTGCAATAGTAACAGGGGAAACTCATGATGTACAGAGCGATTTTGGAACAGTATGTAATTTGTTTTGCAATATTTAAGCTCAAACTATTTATTTTAGTCCAATGATAAATTTTTCTTAATTCTGTAGCCAAATCTGTGTGAAGATTGTTAATATTTGAGTTGTTTAACAGTAAATTTGTATCATCAGCATATATAGTGTATTTGAATTTAGAACTAACATTGACAATATCATTTATATAAATGAGGAAAAGAGTTGGTCCTAATATAGAACCTTGCGGTACACCCTTGTTAATTGCCCTGAAGGAAGAATGTGTGAAATTGCAATATACAGATTGTAACCTATTGCTCAAGTAATTTTCAATTAGTTTTAGAGGAATACCTCTAACGCCATAGTGGTTCAGTTTGTTTAGCAAAATTTTGTGATTCAAAGTATCGAAAGCTTTGGATAAGTCCAAAATACTCCTATTAAATATTGTTTTTCCTCTAGGAAGTGATACACATTAGAGGTGAACTGAAAATAGCAGTTTCTGTGGAACGGCGTGCCCTAAACCCATGTTGATAGTCTGTGAGTAGATTATTATCTTCAAGATATTTAATAAGGCGTGCATTAATAACTTTTCAAAGACTTTACTGAAGGCGGGAAGTATAGAGATTGGTCTGTAATTTTTCATATCTGATCTATTACCTGATTTGAGCAAAGGTATAACTTTGGCTTTTTTCAGTGCCTCAGGGAAGACTCCTGTTCTTAATGTTTGATTCACTATGTGGGTCAATGGAATGATTATGTCACTTACTGTCCGTTTCATAACAAGTGGGGAAATTTCATCATATCCACAGGAGGATGTTTTAAATGCCTTAATACATTTTTCAATTTCTAAATTTGTGGCTGGATATAAAAACATTGAAAAATTTGGAGAACATTGTAAATTATCTAAAAATTCATTACCAGTAGTTTCTGTTATTTGCCCTCCTGCTTGTAGAAAGTGTTCATTAAATTTATCTGGAATGTTAGAGCAAACTGGTTTGAGTTCTATTACTCTATTTGTACCATCTGCCGATCTACCAAGTATGTTGTTTATTGATTGCCAGTGGGACTTAGGGTTGCCTTGATTAGCTACTAATTGGTCTTGGTAGTACTTTTTCTTAGCTTCCTTTAAGAGTGATGTTAGTCTATTTCTATAAGTTCTGTATTGCTCTCGAAAGGTTAATGGCCACTTATATGCTAGTTTTTCAAGACGATGCTTTTCTTTGATACTTTTCTTTAATGCTGGAGTAATATGGGGACTGCGACTACTTTTGTTACTAATCTTAATTTTCTTCTCGGGGAAACAGTTGTCATAGGTTGTTTTGAATTTGGCAAAAAATAAATTATAGGATATGTCAGGACAGGTAGAATTAACAACATCAGACCAATCTATATGAGAAAGTGCAGTACTAAATTTACCCAAAGCTTCATCAGTAAAAGTTCTTTTTGTTATATAAACAGGAGGAGATGGAATATTATTACATTTAAATAGGGAAACAACAGGAAAGTGATCAGTAATATCAGTTTTGATAACAAAATTACCTACATTGTTTTCTATAAAAGTGGACCAAATGTGATCTATAATGGTGGCGGAAGTGGCAGTAACTCGTGTCGGTAACGTTGTGAGTGGAGTCAGGGAGTAACTATACATTAAATTGCTAAACTCTTGTATCTTGTTGTCACTATGTAGTAATAAATTTAAATTGAAATCTCCAAAATAAATATTTCATTATAATTTTTATCCTTTGTAAAAGTCAGAATTTCATTAAGAGCATTAATAAAGCTATTAACATCACCTTGAGGAGGTCTGTAAATACATATGAACAAAAACATTTTATTATTACATTTTACTTCCACTCCTAAACTTTCAACAAATGTTTCCATCCGATTGTATTCATTTATCTTACAACTTGTGTACCTGTTGGAGACATAAACTGCCACACCACCACCATATGTGTTCCTGTCGTTTGAGAACACTGTGTATGCTGGCAAAGTGTACAGTGCTGAAATACCAGTCAAGCCTAGTTTCCGTGAAGCCAAGCACATCGTATGTTGTCAGAAAAAACTGTGTCTTTAAAGTACTGAAAGTTGGTGGACATGGATCTAATGTTAAGTAGAAATACATTAAAATCACTATTTGTACTTAAAGAAGAAAAATTTTCAAGATAGGCATATTCAGACTTAAGAAAGGAAATATTTCTAGACCTAATATAAAATTGGTTAACATCAAGATCGTTATTATAACTGCTATCCTGCACATTGAAAGGATCAAAGCTTTCACTGACGTCTTGTCTTAACATATCACGTAAACCAACAGCGTTCAACAATTCTTCATCAGAAACACTGTTAAAAGGAAACAAAAAGTTATCTAGCATTGCGGGTAATTATATGAAAAAAAAAATAAATAAAATAAATAAATAAATAAATAAAAGATAACGATAATACCAAAATGACAACAACGAAATAAAGATCACAATAATGGTCATCATCATCACCATCACCAACTCCATTACCATCGCAGTAATAACAATAACTGTGTATGGCAAGAACGACAGCAAGACACAATAGGTAGCAGTGGTTAAAAAAAAAGTGGCAACAGCAACAGCAGCAACAGCAACAGCAGCAGCAACAGCAGTAGTAGTAGTAGTAGTAGTTATTATATTAGTAATAGAAGTACTAATATCAGTTGTAGTAGCAGTAATAGTAGTAGTGGTGGTAGTAGTAGTAGTAGTAGTAGTAGTAGTAGTAGTAGTAGTAGTAGTAGTAGTAGTAGTAGTGAAGTATGGCATAATAGTGTAGCACAGTGTAGTATGGCACAGTAGTGTAGGAAAGTGTAGTATGGCACAGTTGTTTAGTATGGCACAGTAGTGTATCACAGTGTAGTATGGCTCATTAGTGTAGCACAGTGTGGCACAGTAGTTTAGCACAGTGTAGTATGGCACAGTAGTGTACCACGGTGTAGTATAGCACAGTAGTGTAGCACAGTGTAGTATGGCACAGTAGTGTAGCACAGAGTAGTATGGCACAGTAGTGTAGCATAGTGTAGTATGGCACAGTAGTGTAGTATGACATAGTAGTGTAGCACAGAGTAGTATGGCACAGTAGTGTAGCACAGTGTAGTATGGCACAGTAGTGTAGCACAGTGTAGTATGGCACAGTAGTGTAGCACAGAGTAGTATGGCACAATAGTGTAGCATAGTGTAGTATGGCACAGTAGTGTAGTATGGCATAGTAGTGTAGCACAGAGTAGTATGGCACAGTAGTGTAGCACAGTGTAGTATGGCACAGTAGTGTAGCACAGTGTAGTATGGCATAGTAGTGTAGCACAGAGTAGTATGGCACAGTAGTGTAGCACAGTGTAGTATGGCACAGTAGTGTAGCACAGTGTAGTATGACACAGTAGTGTAGCACAGTGTAGTATGGCACAGTAGTGTAGCACAGTGTAGTATGGCACAGTAGTGTAGCACAGTGTAGTATGGCACAGTAGTGTAGCACAGTATAGTATGGCACAGTAGTGTAGCACAGTGTAGTATGGCACAGTAGTGTAGCACAGAGTAGTATGGCACAGTAGTGCACCACAGTGTAGTATGGCACAGTAGTGTATTATGGCACAGTAGTGTAGCACAGTGTAGTATGGCACATTAGTGTAGCACAGAGTAGTATGGCACAGTAGTGTAGCACAGTGTAGTATGGCACAGTAGTGTAGCACAGTGTAGTATGGCACAGTAGTGTAGCACAGTGTAGTATGGCACAGTAGTGTAGCACAGTGTAGTATGGCACAGTAGTGTAGCACAGTGTAGTATGGCACAGTAGTGTAGCACAGTGTAGTATGGCACAGTAGTGCACCACAGTGTAGTATGGCACAGTAATATATAATAAAAAATAAATAAATGTATAATATGTGTATAGTAAATAAATGTGTAAAATACATTAATAACAGATTATTTATAAAATACAAACTAGGGTTCTACTTATTTGTGTTACTTCGTAGAATAGTAGTAGTACTAGCAACAGCAGGAGGCAACAGCAGTCGTATTGAAAGATCAGTGCACCACCCTATCATCTCTCCTGTTGTCCCCTTTAGGATGCCTCTATGTATGGTGGTGATATGGAGCAGAGATGGTCCGGGGACAAGGACACGCCGCGCGCCACCCTTGGGAAATCAGGAATTCAGACGTTCGCTATAGGGAGACCAGAACACATTTCCCAGGATCATGGACTCAGCGCTCGCCGTGTGTCCTAGGGGAGGCTTAGCACTCTAG
>NC_059271.1:10064219-10076719 GCF_017591435.1 Portunus trituberculatus | reverse complement strand
ATAATAATAATAATAATAATAATAATAATAATAATAATAATAATAATAATAATAATAATAATAACAATAATAATAATAAATATTATTATTATTATTATAATAATTATTATTATTAAGATTATGATAATACAGTAAAAAAAAGAAAATATTATGAACAACGAGCATATCAAAAATATCTACTGATATTAAAGAAAACTAATTAACCAACCTTTCAGTCAAAATTGGTGATTTTTCAATATTAGTAAGTAAGAAGAGAGAACCCTTTTCCTCCAGCGCCATAGTGAGAGAGAGAGAGAGAGAGAGAGAGAGAGAGAGAGAGAGAGAGAGAGAGAGAGAGAGAGAGAGAGAATTATAAGTATGGTTACTCATTTCTTATTAGGCTTAGTAACATAAACAAGAGTAAAAAAAAAAAGAATGGATGAGGAGGAGGAGGAGGAGGAGGAGGAGAGGAGGAGGAGGAGAAGGAGCAAGAGGAAGACGATGAGGAAGAGGTGGCGCAAGAATAATAACCAAAATGTACATCTCTCTCTCTCTCTCTCTCTCTCTCTCTCTCTCTCTCTCTCTCTCTCTCTCTCTCTCTCTCTCTCTTGTACGCATTACATTACTTTCGTGAGGTTATGAGCAAGGAAAAATTAAAGATGGAGAACAGAAAACAAAGAAAAGAAAACCTTGGAACAAATTAATTACGACAGAAACGAAGGAAATAAAAGTTGCTTTGAAAATAATTTTGTTTAATACTACGAGTAGTAGGTGAAGTTTCGGGAAGAAGAATGTTTGTTAAAAGAATGCAGTTTCTTTTCTGCATTTTATTTTGCCTAGAAACAAGATTATCTGATATATTCTAGCGAGTTTTGTTTTTTCTGTATTATGAATAAAACCTGTTAATATTTTGTACATATATATTTAGAATGAAGTCTTTATGCGGAGATCAATTTGAAACGTAAACAAACTTAACGAGTTTCTTGATATATGTAGTTAATTTAATATGGACATTTTGAAGACATCATTTGTTTTTAGTATTTCATCAGTACAATCTTTCTTTCTTTTCTTGTTTTACTGGTTATTTTGGTTGCCGTCAAGTATTTAAGTCAAAGGAGAAATATCTTTCGAAATTTGAAAGAATCACTGAGTGAGGAAGAAGAGGAATATGGAAAACGAGCACTTAGAAGGAGGAAAAGAGGGACGAATACAAGAAAAAGAATACAATACGAGTATATATATATATATATATATATATATATATATATATATATATATATATATATATATATATATATATATATATATATAAAGAGGAGAACCAAACAGAACATTAATCACGTTAGCAAATCAACCACCATTAAAATACACTTACATACATACATACATACATACATACATACATACACACACACACACACACACACACACACACACACACACACACACACACACACACACACACACACATTAAAATTTTTCCTAATAACAGGTGAATTCATAATCTGACACACACGCACACAAACACACACACACACACACACACACACACACACACACACACACACACACACACACACACACACACACACACACACACACACACACACACACACACACACACACACTAAAAAATCTATCATAGACAATTATTATCTCGTGACTTACTTTCGTGAAAAATAACACTTTTCCTCCTCCTCCTCCTCCTCCTCCTCCTCCTCCTTGTCTTCCTCGCACGCAAGGAAGCACAAAGTGAAGGAATCATTCTTGACTAGTGAAGGCGTGCAAGAGTGAGCCAGTAAGTCACGCTAGTGGTGGTAATTTCTGCAGCACGTGAAGAAGACACACACACACACACACACACACACACACACACACACACACACACACACACACACACACACACACACACACACACACACACACACACACACACACACACACGGTCCACTACCTTTCTTCATCCATTACTTAATTATAAGATCACGCCATTTCAAGTAAGGTCAAAACGTACATTTTCTCTTCTCCTCATACTTACTCCTTTAAATTAGTCTTTATACTTTTGTATAACTTTGGTTTTCATTTGAGATTCATTGCCTAGGATATTCTTTCAGCTTTCTCTCTGTATTCATTTTTGGTAGGTTTATATTACTAATGTTCTTGAATAATTGTGTGTGTCGTAATATTTCATTTTTTGCTTCCTTTTTTAGTTTTCTTCACGTCGTCGCTTTTATATATTTTTGTTCTTTATTTTTATTTTCTTGTGTTCACCATTTTTTTTCCACTTAATTTCTCCTTCCCCAGATGAGTTTTCCTCGTGAAATGTCCGTCTTCACATGTTTTATGACCGAAAAATATATATAAATAGAACAACAGACACACATACACACACACACACACACACACACACACACACACACACACACACACACACACACACACAGAGGAAAAAACAATTCTACTTTACGCACAAATTTTATGTGTCTTTATTAGTAAGTGAAGTAAATTATGTGTACCTAAAACACACACACACACACACACACACACACACACACACACACACACACACACACACAACTACATCACATGTCTGTTGCACATAAGTGGAGAGAAAAAGGCTTAATAATCATGAGCTCTCAGGTATTGTTCGGTCATTTGCCCCTATCTCCTCCCCTCCCACACACACACACACACACACACACACACACACACACACACACACACACACACACACACACACACACACACACACACACACACACACACACACACACACACACACACACTCTCTCTCTCTCTCTCTCTAAGGAAAAGGAGGAACATAAGAAAAAAAGATGAGAGATGAAGAGGACAAGGAGAAAGGGAGAAGAGGACGAAAGAAACAATAAAAAGAATAGTCTTGCTGTGAGTAACGAAGGGAAAGAAAATGAAAATGGATTGCTGGAAGAAAGAGAAGAGGGTAGAAAGAAGAGTTGGAATAAGTATGGAAAAAAATTGGATTGACGTGGGAAGAAACTATAGTAAGCTGGTTTGAAGTGTGTTCTGAAAGTAAGCTGATTCGCTATTAATGTTGCTGATGATGATAATGATGATGATGACGATGATGATGACGAAGAGGAGGAGGAGGAGGAGGAGGAAGGAGGTAGAGAAGGAAGAAGTGAGAGGATGATAATATTGGTGCTGCTGTTATGGAAGATGACGGTGAAATATCAAGAATGGAAAATAAATGTGAGGATCAATGAAGACACGTGTCGATGATGATGATGAAGTAAGGAACATGCAAAGTCAATAAATATAATGATTAAAAAAATGGGAAACAATGATAATAGTGATGATGAAAAATGAGGAAGGTAAAATAAATGCGAAGATAGGTGACCTGAACAGCACCAACAAACTGAACTAAATAGTCATAATCGCCTCCCATTCATCCCCATCACGCCTCTATAATAAAAAAAAGAAAGGAAAGAATGAGACAATTCCTTATTCCGAATCGATGATTTGAGGAAAAAAAAAGGGGGAAGAGGTTTTGACTCACAAAACTGCAAACAGGCACAAAGGCTCGGGGTCTCAATCATCTCGCTTCACCGGTTCGAAACGCCTCACGCTACCCGAGGACTGTGCGTTCCATAATCGCTCAGTGTTCCACAACAAGCTTCTTATCGACTGACTCCCGCTCGCTCACAATGGCTCGAGGCTTCATGGACTAAAAAAATGGCGAGATTCGGTCCGCTGTTCCATACGGGGCTCATAGTTCCAGAATGGTTCACAGTTCACCATCAACTTCGAAGCAGCAACAATACGAGCTCTTACATTTTCCTGTTTTGGCTGAGAGAAAGAGAAAGGAGGGGAGAGAGGGGAAGGAGAGAAAGGTGAAGAGGATAAGAAAGAAGTGGTGGGAGAGGGAGAATGGGGAAAGGGAATTAGGAGATGGTGAAAACGTGGACTAAGAATAAAGAGAGATGGACAAGAACATGAAGGATAGGTGGAAAATAAGTGAAAAGGTTGAAATGACAAAAGAGATGAATGAAAAGAGTTAGAAAAGTACGAAATGAAGAAAAGGATAAGAAAAATCTTAAGGAAATGACATGAAAATGAAAAATGGAGAGGAAAATGAGAATAAACAAAAAAGTAAGGAGAAACAGAAGTTGAAAGAAAGGAAAATGACCAAGAAAAGCTGGAGGAAAATACAAATAATGTGGCAAGAAATCACTGAATAGTAGAAACGGAGGAAACAAATTAAATAAGAGGCAAAGGAAAACGACAAATAGGAGTTGAAGAAGTAAAGAAAAGGGGTATTTATCTCGATCGCGTCCACTATTCTTGTGGAGTACACGGTGGCAGCCATGACGTGGTGCTAACAATTACTACTTTGCCGGGTTGCCTTCGCATTCCAATTAAAGTTCCTACGTCTTCCTGATCTCTTCTAATCTGTCAGTCTGCCTTTCAATTACAGGCAGTCGTCCTTCCAATAATATTCCTCTTTTTAAATCATACGCATATAAAAGTTTCCTTCGTTCCTTCATTTCTTTTCTCTGGATTTTTGAGAAAGTTACCACCGTCTTTGATGATATACTATACCATTTGCTTTTTATTTTATTCGTGTATTTTTTTCTTATGTAGACAGACGTTGAACAACAGAACAAAACGAAAACTCGCTTGCAATTTCATCCCCCACCACTATCCCAAACTTCCCCCACCAAAAAAAAAAAAAAGAAGGTATTCAACAACAGGTTTACCATGCCCTGATCTAAAACAAGATTATCAAGAGTCAGGCGTGCTATGGGCTCTCCACCTGAACTGTTCCTGCCGAGTTCTTTTTAAAGCACACTGATTTAAGGTCAACCGGAGAGTAAGTGTTGGCAAGCCGAATGATAGTCAAGGATTTTTTTTCTTTTTTTTATCGGCTGTTACACGATCGCGCTGGCGGCCATTGCTCACTTCTACCCCTCGTCAGAAGCCATAATAAACGCCACGCTTGATCGGGAACGCAATAATAGTTAACGCCGATGGACAAGAGCGAGATCTGAAGCCCCATACAAAAACACGGGGCCTGATTCCTGTGTGTGTGCCGTTGTGGTTTTTGCTATTGTCTCTGTGTAGATTTGTGGCGGCGCAGGGATCCGTTTGTTTGCTTCGTTTGTCTCTTTTCATTGGAGTTATTTTTCAGTTTTTAATTGACTTACGGAATATCCTGCATTTTTTTTACCTAAATATTTCTATCACTTTTGGTATTTACATGATACAACCATTCTTTTGGGTATTTATGCCATGTAGTGTAAGTAACAATTTCATCTGATTTTTATCCTTGTAACTGACATATTAATCTACAAAGTATTTTAGTTAAATCTGTAATATCTTTCGCTACCATAAACATTCATAAGAGTAAAATGAAATAAAAATTGTTAACTTGATATATAGTGTTACTGCTTGTTTTCCATTAATGTTTTTTTTTCTACTTTTGAGCAGACTTGTAAATCTATCTTATCAAATCTTTCATACATTTAGCACCATATTTTTCAACGACTATTATTAAAAAAAACTTAATCACCAGCACCCTTTAGCTTGCCATTAATCATTCCGTAATACTGTTGTGAACTCAGCTATTGATCTACAAATTCAATATTCTCTTCCCCTAATGACATTGTTTTCTGGTAAGTCTTCGCAGTTCATCTCAATTGACAGGGCTTCATTTATTATTTGTACTAGTCTCCCTTCGTTTTCAATTTACACTTTTACTGTGTTGCCTCTACGTCCACCGTCGTCTTGTTATGGATATGGGTTTCAAATAGATCCTTTCACTCATTATCATTATTAATATCATTATCATTATTATTATTATTATTATTATTATTATTATTATTATTATTATTATTATTATTTCATTCTTTCCCCCCCTTCTGCTCTCTCTCTCTCTCTCTCTCTCTCTCTCTCTCTCTCTCTCTCTCTCTCTCTCACCCCGGCATTGAGGTAACAAGATAACCACCCGTCCCTGATATCCTCGCCTGCTCCTGATTGACTATTTTATGCCCTGAATTCAATTTCCATTTTGTTTCATACCGACTGCCTTCTCCGAGACATTATGAATCGTCTTAGAGAGAGAGAGAGAGAGAGAGAGAGAGAGAGAGAGAGAGAGAGAGAGAGAGAGAGAGAGAGAGAGAGACTTGGATTGCAATAAAGGCAGAAGGACATAAGGCAAACTGATAGACAAAATACAGTTAAAGTATACTCATAAACACACAAGACATCAACTGGTAATAACGCATTAGAAAAAAAAAAAAAAAACAATAGCCACAACAATATTCACGAATTTACTGCACAGAAATTTATAGTCCTATACATATACTGCAACACTGGATACATAGCTTTATGGTTAATTTTAAACCTCCCTTTCCCTTGCACATTCAACTGTTACAATAACAAAGCACCAGAACACCTTTCAATTTCAGTTTATTTACCTCTTAACTCTCATTTTCTCTTATGTATTTACTCTAGCATTTATAGTTAGCCTTTCTGAAGTAGTTGTTATTTTTCTAACTCAAGAATTAAAACAACATTTTCTCTTTACTTACTGATGTCATTTCTGTGCCAAAAAAGCAGAGTTTTGGATAACAGAAAACCAAAACAATAATGAACACCAATTCTAAGTGAGAGGATGAGCAAAACGATCTCTCTTCATGTAAAGGGAAGGTCAGGAAATTCCCGTCAACAACCCTCGTCTCAAATATTACATGAAGCTGATTCGGTTTCCCTTCCTCGCTCTCCGGCTCTTTCCTCCAGCCAAGTATGTTTCCTTCCTTTTCCTCCTCCAGTTAAAGGTATTTCCCTTCCTCGCTTCCTCAGTAACTTATGACTGACTCTCTCTCTCTCTCTCTCTCTCTCTCTCTCTCTCTCTCTCTCTCTCTCTCTCTCTCTCCATTTCTCAGTCAAAATATACTTCCCGTTCTCCCTCCCTCAGCAACTTATGTTTCTCTCTCCATTCGTCCCTCCTTCCCTCCCTCCTCGCTTACCACCCTCCCTCCAGCCCTGTCTCCCTCACCCACTCCTCCACAAAATCCAATACTCAACACGCACTTTCTACTCAACAAGAATTCCGAGCACCCACACCTCACTGTCTCCTCGCGTCCGGCAGCGTTTGCGAGGACGAGACACGCTGAAAAACAGGAGTGAAAAACAACAGAACGCACGAGACGAGTTACTCTCCTGCTCTCCTGTGATAAATCCACCTCATTGCCATTACCAAAATGCCTCGCGCTCTTGGCTGCAAAGGACGAGAGGAAGGAAAATGTTGGGTAAAGAGACTCAAAACTTACAAGGTTTTTTTTTTTTAATGAGTAAGACTGGGAATGAAAGTGGTATTATTTCTTTTCCTCCTGGTTTGAGTTTTGTTTTTCTCTTAATTACTTTTTTTTCTATACATGTATGTGGTGGTGGTGGTGCATGTGGTTGTTTATTTGTTTAGTTGGTTAGTGGTAGAGATTGTTGTTGTTTTTCTCTTTTTGTTTCCTTGGTGTTAGTAATACAGGTGTGTTTTGTTTTTATTTTTGTTTACTTGTTGATTGGTGGTGATTGTGTTTGCTTATCACTTTTTACCTTTATACTGTTGATGTTCTTGTTATCATTATGTTTCATATCTTTTCCGTGTTTGTTGTTTCCTTATCTGCCTGCTATTAGTAAGTTCGTCCAACTATCAACATAGACTTTACAGCACTCAATGAGACATTTAAATTAACCTAACTTAAAATAGTCAACAATACATCGCCATGCCAGCCAACCAACAATACAACAAGCAAGTCAGCCGTCAATACAGCTCACTCAGTGTTTACTCAATTCACCAGCCAGTCAGCCACACACACATAAAGCATGCAAGACCTTCACCCAGACAGCAACACAGCTAATCACTGATGCATCTAAATAACCAGCTAACTAGGGTAGAGAGCAGAGGCAATCAGCTAGCAATACAGCGATACAATGATGCTAAAAGCCAGGATTAAAGGAAGTTGAGAGAGAGAGAGAGAGAGAGAGAGAGAGAGAGAGAGAGAGAGAGAGAGAGAGAGAGAGAGAGAGAGAGAGAGAGAGAGAGAGAAGAAACAGTTAACAACCAGTCATGAAAACAGGAATAAACACAATAGACAGCCATATAAAAACAAAGTACCTAGCGACCAACTAAACTTAAGGCTAGACAACGTACCGCAGTACACATATACACCATGGACTCTCCTCGTAGTAACAACAACTTTGACTGCCACACAAAAAAATCTTCCTCTTTAGTATTCACAACTTTATAGACACCAGATTTTTTGTTTTCAACTCTCGTCAATATGTTTGTACTCACTGCATTACAAAATACGCCTTTTTTCCTCACTCTTCTTTACTGTGTCACTAATGCAAATAATTTTTACAGTTCTAGAAAGGTTAGCGAAGAACGAGTAAAGCAGCCATGGGTTCTTGACTTATCGTGCGCTGAGGCTAGCTATACATCACGGGGCCACACAGATGCAACACTTTTCGCTGGTAATTTGTCTGCTTTCTTCAAGCGACTCAAGATGGAGTGGCCAAGTTAGCTCGAGAGAGGGAGATGAACGCTGGAGACGAGAACCACGAGAAGGGTTAGAAGAAGAAGAAGAAGAAGAAGAAGAAGAAGAAGAAGAAGAAGAAGAAGAAGAAGAAGAAGAAGAAGAAGAAGAAGAAGAAGAAGAAGAAGAAGAAGAAGAAGAAGAAGAAGACACACATAAATACGAAGGAAAAGTAGACAAACACAACTCTACTGGGCTTCACAAGGTTGTGTCTCACTTTATTATCACTATAGATACAACAAGTCAGAGGCAAAAGGGAAGCAAGATCAAAGAAAAGAACACAACGTAACATGGAGAAACAGTCAAAGAATGTGATAAGGAAGGTCAAAAGAGAAACATGTTACTCAGGCTAGTACTATCAACTAATACACTACTGCACGAATGGAAGGAAGGAACAGTAAAAACACAAGAAAGTACCGTCTACCTCATTAACTACTGCAGAAATGGAGGAAGACAGCAAACAAAACACTGAAAAAGAAATTAACTACTGAAGGAATGGAAGAAAAGCAACATTAAAATACCGTTCACCTCATTAACTACTGTAGAAATGGAAGAAGATACCAAATAAAACACTGAAAAAGCATCGTGCAACCCATTAACTGCTGCAGGAATGGAGGAAAGACGGCTGTGAGAAGTGCAAGGCAAACTCAAGACTTCATTTTGCACCCACGGACGAGCCTCGCATTCCCGGCGGGCGGCGCAGCGGTGAGCTCGCGTGATTATGTATTCAGTGGGTCGGTGGTGGGGACGCGGGACTTTATGGGCGCGGCGGGAGCTGGGCGAGACTGACTGACTCCCCCGGTGTGAAGCAGCATACTGGAGGGGGCCGCACGTAATTTTATGACTGGCTATCCCTCTCCTTCTCTCTCTTTCTCTCTCTCTCTTTCACTGTATATTTTTTCATTCCTTTTTTGATGGTTTTATTTTAAGATTATGCATTGATTTATGGTTTAATAGTTTTCTTTAATACCTATTTTTTTCTGTTTCTGTATTTTGTCTTTCTTCTTCAATTAATGATTTTTTTTCTTTTCTTCAGTTTTTTTTTTTCTAAGACTACATTTTCATCTATAATTATGTTTCCTCTTTTTAATGGTTCAAGTTCCCCGATCCTAATGTCGCTGTCTGTCTCCTTGTATTTTAATTTATCTAAAAAGCGTGTGATTTTCCTCAATACATAATTTGAGACCCATTGAGCTAAGGAACCATTAATTTATTTATTCACAGTATTACAGTGACAAACAATCATTGGTATAAAGATCAAATACTGGAAGAGCGGATGAGATTGTGTAGGTGGTGGGTGACTAGATGCATGGGTGAGTTAATAGTATGACAGGTAGCAAAAACATGCGAAACTACGCACAGTTTTTGGACAAAGTGGTGTAGTACAAGGTGACGTGTGGCCCATATTTCCTGGATCCTTGAAGGAGCGAAGCCTTGCTAGTGTGATAATCACCTTATTTGACGCTGTTAATTTTTATATCTTCTAATTCAAAACTAAAGTAAGCCCCAATTACTGGATGTGCAACAAATAATACGAAAGCAGCAAGAAATATTGGTAGATAAAAGTGCGCTTCAATCTGAAATTAGTGTGAACAAGAGGGAAAAAGAAGAAATAGCTTGACTTGTCTTTATATTGCAAGAAAGAGAGAGAGAGAGAGAGAGAGAGAGAGAGAGAGAGAGAGAGAGAGAGAGAGAGAGAGAGAGAGAGAGAGAGAGAGAGAGAGAGAGAGAGTGTCATAATCATCGGGTCATCATTATAACCGAGGCTTTCAACTTAAATTTTTCTCTATATTCTCCTCCTCCTCTCCTTCCCTCCTCTTCTTGTACTCCTGATTACCATACTATTCGTTTTTCTTCTGTTTTAAATCCCCTTCGCTCCTTTTTTCCTTCAATTTGGACATATCATATACACTTCATCAAAAAACAGACAGACAGACAGATGGACAGGAAAGTAGATATAAAGCCAGGTAAATGTAAACCGGAACACCAACAAACAAATCACACACAAACACACACACACACACACACACGTTCCCTCACATGGTCGGAGTTTTAACATTCCTCTTTACTCCCAAATTCCTCCACCGAATCAGACGGTGATGTTGTGGGACACTAGGGAATTGTGTGTGTGTGTGTGTGTGTGTGTGTGTGTGTGTGTGTGTGTGTGTGTGTGTGTGTGTGTGTGTGTGTGTTTGCAAATGCTGTATTGTTTGATTGGCTGATTGCTTCGTTACCTTTAGGATTTAGTCAATGTATCTCTCTCTCTCTCTCTCTCTCTCTCTCTCTTGACCGTAAGTGAGCAAAAAATGTTTTATATCAAATTGCACATAAACACGCAAAAGCTACATTATCTTAATCTTTTTACCGTTCGTGTGTGTGTGTGTGTGTGTGTGTGTGTGTGTGTGTGTGTGTGTCTGTGTGTGGACATTTTTTTCGTTGTTTGTATCTTCAGCTCTCTCTCTCTCTCTCTCTCTCTCTCTCTCGCCACCGGCAGGAGTTCAATTTTTCGGGTTTAGTTTGACGACTTGACGGAGAGCTCAGAGTTGATCGAGGAAGCTCCAATTTCAGGCAAGAGCGGTTGGCTCTCTCTCTCTCTCTCTCTCTCTCTCTCTCTCTCTCTCTCTCTCTCTCTTACATTAACTTCATTGTGTGCGTGTGAATGTGCGTGTAAACGTACGTGTGAAGGTTCGTATGAGTGTGACTCTGAATGTGTGTGTGTGTGTGTGTGTGTGTGTGTGTGTGTGTGTGTGTGTGTGTGTGTGTGTGTGTGTGTGTGTGTGTGTGTGTGTGTGTTTGTCTTGTTTATTGCATGTTGCGTTGCGTGTTCATTTCTTTCCGTACATGTATATTTTTCCCCCTATATAAATATCATATTCAATTTATATCCATTTACTTTCTCTGCTGAATCACACAGTTCCTTACTCATCATTAGGTACAGAAAAGCAGACATTTCCACACAGAGACCTACTTATAAATTATAGTCAGCTATTCTTTTACTTTTTTGTTTTGTTTTTTTAGTGGATCAGTTTAGTACAACATTTTTTATCTTATCTAATTTTAATTCATTAGATACAGCGATATATACTTCTCATCAAACAACATATTTCTTTTTTTTTCAGTGCCTATCCTCAATCATCTGCGTTTTTTTTTATTTACTTCTTGCCATGCGATAATGCGATAATGAAAGGCAAATCCATTCTTTCCCACAGTATCCTTCTCCTCAACCTTTTCCTTCATTGATCAACTCACATCTTATCATTTCTTCGATTCCCTTCACGTTCACAATCAGCTTCTTTTTTTTTTTTTATCTTGTTTTACTCCTTTACTCATCCACAACTTCAGTCTTCATCATCATTTTCTTTTTATCTTATTTTATAATTATGTATCTTCCACTTCTCCTTCCATATAGAGTTACTGTAACTTTTCTCATTTAACCATTTTTTTCCTTTAATTCTTCCTCTTTCTCCTCATCTTTCTTGTTCTTACATTTCCCTTTCCCTTTCATCCTTTTCCTAAGTAAAGAATTTCTACATTTTTTTTCTTTTCTTTATTCGTGTGGATATATGGTGCCCATCATAATGATTTTTCTTTTATTTTTCTTCTTTTTTTCCTTTCTTCCATTTTTCTTTTAGTTTAATTTTCATCCTGTTTTTATTTTTCCTCTTATTCTTTCTTAAACATCTTTTATATCATATTTTCTTCCTGCTCCTCATTTTTGGAAAATTCTTTCCGTCCTCCTCCCAATCTGTATTTTCTTCTCTCCCTTTTGCCCTTTTATCTTTTTTTTACTCCTTTTTTCATACCATTAATCTTTTTCTTCTCTCGTTCTATTTTATCCTATTTATCTCTTTACTTTCTTTTCTCGTAATTGCTTCCCTTTTCTCAGTCTTTATCCAGATGTTTCCTTCCTTTTCTTCTTGCCATCTTTCTCGGCCATACGCTATTGCT
>NC_059271.1:10056719-10059219 GCF_017591435.1 Portunus trituberculatus | reverse complement strand
ATCCATCCATGTATGGAGTACTCCTTCCATGGTTGGGAGGTTCCACTCGCACATTTCTGTTAGATGGGGTGGAATCAAAAGATCTTTGTCTCATGAACTCCCCTCCTCTGAATGACTGTCTTCAGCCTCTTTTTCACCACAGCAATGCTGTATCTCTTGCTATCTTTTAGAGCTGTTTTCATGCTAACTGCTCTTCTGATCCTAGTAATTGCCTGCGTCCCCTCCTCCTGTGCACAAGGCTTTCTTCTTCTCACTCCATTCTGTCCAACTCTATAATACAAGAGATAACCAGTTCTCTCAATTATTCATACCCTTTTTTTGGTAAGCTCTGGAACTCCCTAGCTGCTTTTGTATTTCTACTTTCCTATGACTTGAATTCATTTAAGAGTTATGCTTCAAGACATTTGTCCCTTTCTTTCGGTTGATTGTCGGATTTGTAAGAAGACTGGCAATGAAGTGGTACTTTTTTTTTTTTTGTTACCCGTGGCCAGTTCCACTACTCACTTAAACATTTTAAATAAAAGAGAAGACAACCTATGGTTCCGTTCATGAATTATTAGATGTCAATGAAAAGGGGTAATGAATTCAGAAAGTAGGATACGATGTTCTATAAAAACATGTACCATTTAAACCTCACATTGAAGCAGCACCAATAATTTCATCAGCAAGTCTATTTCAATCATCAATCAACATAACTGTGAACGAATGTCTGTGTTTCCATACTCAAATTCTGTAGATGGAAAGAGGCATCAGTAATATACAATTCATAAATACCAGAAGACAGATAAAACCAAACACTTGCCATTTAGGTGGAGTAGAAATAACCAAATTAATAAAGAATACTTCCAGTTGTTGTATGGGATGATGTAGGAGCATACACATGCATATATGGAAGACCCCAAGCACTGTCAACATGTATTACTGAATTACTAAGTATTCTCTATAGGGGAGACTGGGAGTTGTGGCGGAGCAAATATCAAGCTGCTAATTTGATTCACCTGTCGCAACTAATTAAGTCCCAAACTGTGGGTGTGCGTTGGTGGCAGGAAGGGGATAATTGTTTTGCTTGATGGTGGGTTTGTGATAATCTAGAACCTGAACGTTTTTTATTTTCAAGGTTCATTATATCTTAACGAATCACACACCCACACCCGTACACAATTCATTATCTCTCTCTCTCTCTCTCTCTCTCTCTCTCTCTCTTTCTTCATCTACTCACCCACCCACAAACACAAACTTTATTCTTCGTGTTATGAGTCAGAGAATTTCTCTCTCTCTCTCTCTCTCTCTCTCTCTCTCTCTCTCTCATCTACTCACCCACCCACAAACACAAACCTTATTCTTCGTGTAATGAGTCAGAAAATTTCTCTCTCTCTCTCTCTCTCTCTCTCTCTCTCTCTCTCTCTCTCTCTCTCTCTCTCTCTCTCTCTCTCTCTCTCTCTCTCTCTCTCTCTCTCTCTCTCTCTCTCTCTCTCTCTCTCTCTCTCTAATCTACTCACCCACCCGCAAATACACAAACCTTATTCTTCGTGTTATGAGTCAGAGAATTTTTCTCTCTCTCTCTCTCTCTCTCTCTCTCTCTCTCTCTCTCTCTCTCTCTCTCTCTCTCATATACCGTGCCTGGGGGCTCGCGGGAAGAGCTGCTTATTGCACTGGCCTTCCCCCTTAATGAGGAAGCGTGAAGGAGGAGGAAGGCGACCAGACAGAAGCTAATGGTATTTTTCCTTCCAGTTTAACAGAAAGTAGTGCCACTCAAGGATTTTTCTCGCCTCTATTTTTACTACTCGTGTTCTCCTTTGATAAGACTGGTAACAATGCTCCAGCAAGTGCTCCACCAGGTACTAAAAACACTGCTTAGTCGACCATCATCATCGTCATCATCATCGTCATCATCATCGTCATCAACATCATCGTCATTATCATCATCGTCATATGAACGACTATAAAAGTTTTTTTTTTACTTTGTGAATTATAGTTTCAAAAAGGCGAGTCTTGAGAGAGAGAGAGAGAGAGAGAGAGAGAGAGAGAGAGAGAGAGAGAGAGAGAGAGAGAGAGAGAGAGTCATAAATTATTCCCCATATCAACTTATTGTAGTGTTTCTCAATACTTAATTATCTCTTATTAATGACCTCTTTTTCCTCGTCCTCCTCCTGCTCTTCCTCTTCTTCTTCTCCTTCTTATTCTTCTTCTTCTTTTCTGCTTCTTCTTAATCCTCTTCCTCC
The DNA here is from genome assembly GCF_017591435.1 of Portunus trituberculatus. NCBI lineage: Eukaryota > Metazoa > Arthropoda > Malacostraca > Decapoda > Portunidae > Portunus > Portunus trituberculatus. The sequence goes on along the minus strand of NC_059271.1, from coordinate 10,056,997 downwards.
TCCACCTCCTGTTCCTTCTCCTTCTCCTCCGTCTGTGCTTTCTCTGCTCTATATTATAGTTTTTTTTTTTTTCCTCAAGCATTTTCTTAATTCTTCCCCTCCATTGTTGCGTCTCCGTAGCCACTTCCTCCTCTTCCTTTTCCTCTTCCTCCTCTTAACTTTTTTTCTTCTCTGACCCACTTTCCTCATTACCTCCTTTTCTCTCATCCTCTCTTTATTTTCCAAGCACTCTTTCGTTGTACTTTTGTTCCTGTTCCTGTTCTTATTACTCTCTCTTT
>NC_059271.1:10046719-10051719 GCF_017591435.1 Portunus trituberculatus | reverse complement strand
GGGACAAGCACAGAATCCTTTTAAACTTTCTTTACGGACAGATTTTTTTTTTTTCTCGTTTTGTTTTGTTTGTTTTGTTTGACGAGTCAGTGTCTCTTTTGCATAAAAGGAAAAATCTGAAATTGTAACACACATTTTCTGATCTCGTTTCCTTTCTGCTCTCTCTCTCTCTCTCTCTCTCTCTCTCTCTCTCTCTCTCTCTCTCTCTCTCTGTCTGTCTGTCTATTCCTTTTCTCCGTTTACAAGTCTTTTGCCTTCCTTGTGTACTGGTCTGCCAGGGTCAAGGTTGATGAGATGCAACACCAGCTTCATTGCAAAGGAAATAAATATAGGAAATCAATATTGATAGTGATGGTTCAGTAGTGGCCAACGAAACAAATATGAATTATGACAGCATTGCGAGGTACAGTATAATCTACTTCACACTGTTGTCAAGCCTCATTACGGTGTAGTCTTCTCATTCTATTTGTTGACGTTTCCATTAATATTTCCATCTTCTCAGTTTCACATATAAATGAAAAAAATTTTGAGATACATATCAATAATTCATTCTAGAAAAAAATAAGGGTTAATTTGCAGTTTCAGTATCCAAGGAATCTCTGATGTGGCTCACGCTTTTCTGGTGAGATATATAATGAACTGATTGATGGTCTATATAATTTCAGTCGCAGCACCGAAAAAAAAAAAATTCCCACAGCTCTTCAAAGATAGCTGGGGATGAGGGGTAGGCATAAGTTGGAATTGAAAAACAATTATAACACAAATTATTTTTTTTTCATTTATACCATGTGGGCTTTTCACGGGAATTTATGTACTAAAGGGGATACTTTTTTAGAGTACTTCCTATCTCAAAGCCCACCCGCTAGGAAACCGTTGCCCCGAGTGAGGAAGCCCAACCTACACTCAGACCGTGGACAGAATTCGAACCCGTGCGCCTAGAGACCCCTCGGACCCCAAAGCACGCATAGTTCCACTGTACCACATCACATCACCAATCAATTCACTATCTTTCTCACCACAAAACGTAAGCCCAATCGGAGATTCGTTGGTTGGATGAAGCTACAAATTGACCAAAATTAAAATTATCTTAGGACTTTAATTACTAAAAAGTTAAAACTTTTATTTATTTATTTTCTGGAGGGAAGCTATGAAATCTTAGCCTCGATAAACTTCCAATGTCACGTTGATAGACCTCTCAATCATTACGAGAAAGTTATAGTCTAGGAAAATTAGTGTAAATAACTTGGTAATACCATGGCTCTTTTATATTTTTTAATGGTCAGGCGCACTCTCTCGAAGGTGGTCTAAACCTTCATGACATCGTGTAACACACTACTCGTATTTCTCACCCTCTTCGAAAGACACCGAACATTCTTGATATTTTCCTAACTTCTAATCCTTCTGCCTATTTGTGCTTTCTTCTTCGATGAGCTCCTCCGATCATAATCTCTTATTTATAGTTTCTCCTATCATTCCAATCCTTTCACAGGGTCCCACAAGACATCTGCCTCTGGCGTTTTGTTACTTATAGTTTTTTTTATGTAAGAGAGAAAACCAGCCAAGGCCAAAAAATATCATAAAAAGGCCCACAGAGGTGCCGGTCCCTAAATAAATTAATCGGAAGGGGACCTCGAGGATGGTTTAGGTGACATTTTTTTTATTTTAAATTCTGCATGAAGAATGTACGTATAGATAGAAGCATGTCGTTTAGTGTGAAGGGATAGAGATAGTTGTCTTTAGAAGGCTGGTAGTGACTGACTTTAATGATATATTCGCAGCACACCCAAAACCAGTGTTATTAGACCTCATTGGGACTAATTATTGTTTGGGCAGGTATCTACTGCCTCCTCCTTAGGGGAGCTGAGGAGATATTTTGTTCACTTTCATTGGAATAACTTAATATGTATACTGCTTCCGTGTCAGAGACCCGTTTCTGTGTGCCAAGCGCATAATAGAAGTGATACTGTCTTGCATGGAGGCTTATATTTCCCAGTTTTATCTCGGTATAAACCTTCTAAACCTTTGTTTAATGAAGCCTATTTGCATGCTGTACATGATAGACAATTGCCTCACAAAGGAACTTCAGCCTTCCATCAGCTGAATCCTATGAACTTTATATTTTGCCACAAATCGTTTTTTTATTTTGTTTTTACGTAGGGAAGAGGGCCAGCCAAGGGCAAAAAAAAAGAAAGTTAGAAAAAGCCCACTTGAGCGCTGGCTCTCCAAAGAGTACAAAAAGTGCCAAAACCGTCAGCCAGAATTAGGGGAGCAAATGCCTCCATACCTCCCTCTTAGAAGAAGACAAGTTGTAGGAATTTGGAAATACAGATGCAGGAAGGGAGTTCCAGAGTTTACCAGTGAAAGGGAAGAATGATTGAGCGTACTGGTTAACTCTTGCATTAGAGAGTTGGACAGAATAGGGATGAGAAGAAGAAGAAAGCCTTGTGCAGCGTGGCCGCAGGAGGAGGGGAGGCATGCAGTTAGCAAGATCAGTAGAACAGTTACCATGAAAATAGCGATAAAATATAGAAAGGGATGCAACATTTCGGCGGTGAGAAAGAGACTGAAGACAGTTAGTCAGAGGAGGGAGTTGATGAGACGAAGAGCTTTCGATTCCACCCTATCAAGCAAAGCTGTGTGACTGGAACCCCCCCAAACATGCGAAGAGTACTCCATACAGGGACGGATAAGGCCCTTATACAGAGTAAGCAGTTGGAGGGGCGAGAAAAACTGGCGGAGACGCCTCAGAACACCTAACTTCATAGAAGCTGTTTTAGCAAGAGATGAGATGTGAAGTTTCCAGTTAAGATTATGAGCAAAGGACAGACCGAGGATATTCATTGTGGAAGAGGAGACAGTTGAGTGTCATTGAAGAAGAGGGATAGTTGTCTGGAAGGTTGTGTCGAGTTGATAGATGGAGGAATTGAGTTTTGAGGCATTGAAAACTACTAGATTTTCTCTGCCCCAATCGGAAATTTTAGAAAGATCGGAAGTCAGGCGTTCCGTGGCGTCCCCGCGTGATCTGTTAATTTCCTGAAGGGTTGGACGTCTCTGAAAGAACGTGGAAAGATGTAGGGTGGTATCATCAGCGTAGGAGTGGATAGGGCAAGAAGTTTGGTTAAGAAGGTCATTAATGAATAATAGAAAGAGAGTGGGTGACAGGACAGAACCCTGAGGAACACCACTATTAATAGGTTTAGGAGAAGAACAGTAGCCGTCTACCACAGCAGCAATAGAGCGGTCGGAAAGGAAACTTGAGATAAAGTTGCAGAGAGAAGGATAGAAGCCGTAAGAGGGCAGTTTTGAAATCAAAGCTTTATGCCAGACTCTATCAAAAGCTTTTGATATGTCTAACGCAACAGCAAAAGTTTCACCGAAATCTCTGAAAGAGGATGACCAAGACTCAGTAAGGAAAGCCAGAAGATCACCAGTAGAGCGACCTTGACGGAAGCCATACTGGCGATCAGACAGAAGATTGTGAAGTGACAGATGTTTGAGAATCTTCCTATTCAGGATAGATTCAAAAACTTTAGACAAGCAAGAGATTAAAGCTATAGGACGGTAGTTTGAGGGGTTAGAACGGTCACCCTTTTTAGGAACAGGCTGAATGTAGGCGAACTTCTAGCAGGAAGGAAAGGTAGAAGTCGATAGACAAAGTTGGAAGAGTTTGGCCAGGCAAGGTGCAAGCAGAGAAGCACAGGTTTTGAGAACAATAGGAGGGACCCCATCAGGTCCATAAGCCTTCCGAGGGTTAAGGCCAGCAAGGGCATGGAAAACATCATTACGAAGAATTTTTATTGTAGTTATGAAATAGTGAGAGGGAGGAGGAGAGGGAGGGACAAGCCCAGAATCGTCCAAGGTGGAAAAATAGGACAAGATACAGAAATGAGATTGTGATCGGAGGAGCCCAAGGGAGATGAAAGGGTTACAGCATAAGCAGAAGGGTTAGAGGTGAGGAAGAAATAAAAAATGTTGGGCGTGTCTCCAAGACGGTCAGGAATACGAGTAGGGTGCTGCACCAGTTGCTCTAGGTCATGGAGGATAGCAAAGTTGAAGGCTAGTTCACCAGGGTGGTCAGTGAAGGGAGAGGAAAGCCAAAGCTGGTGGTGAACATTGAAATCTCCAAGAATGGAAATCTCAGCGAAAGGGTAGAGGGACAGAATGTGCTCCACTTTAGAAGTTAAGTAGTCGAAGAAATTACTATAGTCAGAAGAGTTAGGGGAGAGATAAACAGCACAGATGAATTTAGTTTGAGAGTGACTGTTAAGTCGTAGCCAGATGGTGGAAAATTCGGAAGACTCAAGAGCGTGGGCAAGAGAGCAAGTTAAGTCGTTGCGTACATAGACGCAACATCCAGCTTTGGAATGAAAATGAGAATAGAGAAAGTAGGAGGGAACAGAGAAGGGCTACTGTCAGTTGCCTCAGACAGCTGTGTTTCGGTGAGGAAAAGAAGATGAGGTTTAGTAGAGGAGAGGTGGTGTTCCACAGATTGAAAATTAGATCTAAGACCGCGAATGTTGCAGAAGTTAATGTAGAAAAAGTTGAGGGAGGTGTCAAGGCATTTGTGGTCTTCAACAGGAGAGGTGTCCGACCTGGGGACATTTTGGTCCCCTCCCAGAGGGACTCGAGGCGTTGTTTATTTTGGGTCCCATTTTTCTTTTAAATTTTGATTTGGAGTGAAGGGTGTATGTGTGGTAAGTGCATGTAGTTTTGTGTGAAGAAGGAAAGCTGTCTTTAGAGGGTAGGCTGTGACTACCCCCTTGAGTTGTGAGACACAAAGGGAAACATTCAACGAGATCACAACTAGCTTTAATGGAAGGTTCACATCACCTCCTAAACTAGTGCTATTAGATCTCACTGGAAGTAAGTTATTGTTTCGGTAGGTGTCTACTACCTCCTCCCTGGAGGAGTTAGTTAGTTCTCCATCAAGCCAAAAACTACTTCATTATTGAATAAAGTGTCATTATTTTTCAAGATCTAATTCCCCTCGAGAATTCTAG
>NC_059271.1:10021719-10041719 GCF_017591435.1 Portunus trituberculatus | reverse complement strand
TTCTTTTTCTTATTTGTAGCCTATGGATACATTCCGAGAAGGTGAAGCGCTGCAATAAACTAACAAGGAAATCTGGTGTATTCCTTTTTACCTTAGTGATATCTAGAATATATATATATATATATATATATATATATATATATATATATATATATATATATATATATATATATATATATATATAATCCAATGTTGTGTTCTCTTTTGTCACAATAATTGTTTTTTCCTTGTTCTTACTCCTCTTCCTACATCCGTTATTATTACCTCCCGTTGCATCTTCCTCTTCTACTTCCTGTTTTACCCTTTACTATATTTTTCCCTCTTCTATTCCTTCCTCCTCCATCTCCTTCTCCACTCTCCTTTCATCGTAATTCCCATATATATATATATATATATATATATATATATATATATATATATATATATATATATATATATATATATCTCGGGAGTAGACCATTTTGAATGCATGTACTATTGAAGTCAACAGCGAGGTCTGCATTATTCTTTTTGTACAGCGTATTTTGTGTTTTTCGCACAAGGGAGCGTTCGTCCGGTTTTAGTTGGTGGAGTAGTGTGCCAAAGTCCATTTTCTCTAGACGTCTTTCGGTCTTGATCAGACCATCTTCAGGAGAGAAGTGAGTGCAACTTGTGAGGATGCGGGCTTATATGGGCGGCGGAAGCAGGTAGTCGCGTCAAGTAGCCAGTCAGAGCGCGGATCGAGTTTCGTCTGAAGCGGCCAATGAGCAGCCGGCTACAGCTCCGTGTGGCTGTCGCTGGGATGGTAACGAAGATTCTGGCTGCTGTTGTATGTTGATGGTAGGTTTTTCTGAGTAGATATGTACTGCTTCCGTCATCTTGAGTCTTCTTATGTCGTTTTCTTTAACTAGGATGGTGGTGTTGCTTTCCATGTGATGTCGCTTCAGGATGATGCCGTGTTCATTCATGTAGTGTCGTCTTATAGCGCCGTCTTGTAGGTGTGCTGTAATTCTCTTTGATAGGGTTGTAGATGTGAAGCCGAAAGACCGAAAGACGTCTAGAGAAAATGGACTTTGGCACACTACTCCACCAACTAAAACCGGACGAACGCGCCCTTGTGCGAAAAACACAAAATACGCTGTACAAAAAGAATAATGCAGACCTCGCTGTTGACTTCAATAGTACATATATATATATCTGTATATATATATATATATATATATATATATATATATATATATATATATATATATATTTAGTATACCATTTTTTTCATTATTCTTCACAGTCCTACTGTTTTCTTTCTATCCACTTTCCCTAACTATTTTTCTTTTCCTCCTTCTTCTTTGTCTTCTCTCGCACTTCCTCATAGTTATTTTTCCTTTCCTTTTCTCTCTTTTCCTACCTCTGCTCCCTCCTGGGCATCCTCTCACTCCCCTCCAACTTCTCTTCCTTCTCTTTTCCGGTTTCTGTTCTTCTAGTGTTCTTGTTTTCTTAAAAAAAATTTCGCCTCACTTTCCCACCTCCCCCTCAATCCCCCCTCTCCTCCCCATGCTCAAGAATCCCTCACTCAGATCCTCCGGGGCATCCCAGCATCACGTCACATGGATATAACCATCGTCCAGTAAATCCACCAAGGACTCTGTTTCCGTCTCCACCTATAATACTTAAACTACAACCTGCACAACCACCCCATTTGCTGCTACATTTGTTCTTGATACTATTACTGCACCTGTTACTACTACAACTACAGCTACTTTTGTTGTTGCTGCTGCTGTTGCTGCTATTACAATAACTGCTGCTGCTTCTGCTGCTAATTCTGCTACTGCTAATACTGCTGCTGCTAACCTTACTGTTATTGTAGTGCTACTGTTTTGTTACTACTAGTGCTACCACTATTACTACTAGTATTAATACAATCGATACTACTACTTTTACTACCATTACAAATACCAGTACTACTACTACTACTACTACTACTACTACTACTGCTACTACTACTACTACTACTACTACTGAGATTTCTATTATTACCAATATATACTACGTACGCTGACAATAAACAATGTCACCAACATACTGGACAACCAACTACTCTCTCTCTCTCTCTCTCTCTCTCTCTCTCTCTCTCTCTCTCTCTCTCTCTCTCCACCACCGCCATTACAACTCTCATCATTAAAACTATCACGATTATTTCCAGTTATGCCACCCACGAGCCACTTTTGGCGAAATTACAAAAAAAAACCCACCTTGCACAACAACTGCTGTAAATGAATCCAAAATGTCCCAATTGTCACAAAGCTCGTTATAACTGCATTTTGTACAATGAAGGACTTCTGTATATGAAAAAAATAAGTGACAATGGAAGTGAATAAAATATATATAATGGGATAATTAAATACAAAAAGACTGAAATATATGACGTATAAATGTTTCCACACGCACTCAAACACACACACACACACACACACACACACACACACACACACACACACACACACACACCACCTCGTTAAATGCAAGAATCCGCTGTAAGAGGGTTGCGCTGCTCACATCCGGGATTTATTTTGGTTCAGCGTTACACAGTGTAAACCCGTCTGATTGATCAAAAGCAGAGAGAGAGAGAGAGAGAGAGAGAGAGAGAGAGAGAGAGAGAGAGAGAGAGAGAGAGAGAGAGAAATATCAAGGTAAAGAGCAAGAAACTTATATTAAAAAAAAAAAAACACCTTAAGTAAACAAAATAATCAGTAGCTTCACTAAACCACAACCACGTCCACCACCACCACCGCCTCCACCACCACCACCATCGCCTCCTCCTCGTCCGGCTCTCATTACCTGCCTGTCTGTGGCGTTATTCAGGAAGCGGCCGCCCCTCTTCTCGCGCTTCATGCCCGGATTAAATCTTTTCTCCCACTTGTACAATTTACCAGCGCGAGAGGCGGGGATCTGGCGGGTAATCCTTAGTCTATGATCTCCAGCAGTCGGAAGGGATCGGGCTGCGTGTTTTGGGCAATGGAGTGAAATAATCATACTAGTAATCATAATAACGGAAATGAGGATTACGATGACAATGGCAATGATGGCAATAATAATGATAACAAGTAGCAGCGGCAGCAGCAGCAGCAGCAGCAGCAGTGGTATTATTATTATTATCATTATTATTATTATTATTATTATTATTATTAGTAGTAGTAGTAGTAGTAGTAGTAGTAGTAGTAGTAGTAGTAGTAGTATCGGTAGTGGTTGTAGCAGTTAAAGTACTGCTGGCGGTAGTAGTTATAGAAAAAAAATAGTAATGGTAGTATTAATGATAATCGAAATTATGATGATGATGACAATAATAATAATAACAATAATAATAATAATAATAATAATAATAATAATAATAATAATAATAATAATAATAATAATAATACTACCAGTAAGACATGTTTATAATGTGAACTACCTTTCCGCCATCCATCCACCCACTCCCTTCACTCTCTCTCTATCTCTCTCTCTCTCTCTCTCTCTCTCTCTCTCTCTCTCTCTCTCTCTCTCTCTCTCTCTCTCTCTTTCTCTCTGTGATGGTATACACCAAAGATTTATTATAATTTCAGGCACGTGTGTAGGTAATTAAGCCTCTCCCGAGTCACGAACATAAAACGATGCCTTCCTGCATGTTATTGTTTTTGTAGTACACCTATTGTTTTCTGTCTGTTTATTTATTTATGTGTGTATATATGTAACTCTTTGAATTTTTTTATCTATTCACCTAGGTATCTATCAATTCATACATTTACTAGTTTATATCTACCTATTCATATGAGGAGGAGATGGCGTAGTGGATAAGGTGGTGAGCGTAGGATGGGGCAGACGTCCACGCGTAAGTTGGAATCCCACCATATACTACTTTGAAGTTATGCCAATTGTCGAGTTGTTGAAAGTTACATGTCACCATGATATCCAGGTCTAGGTGGTTACACCAAAGATGCGTTTGGGTGGTGATATAAGTAAGCCCTAATACGGTACCACTATAAATAAAATTGCCTGCCCTACTACTGGGGGGAAGCTTAACAGCGCTTTCTACATATACTTTTTAAGTATGCCTACAGGCGCTATAGACCATAACATAAATAAAATGTAGGAAAGGCACTGACCAAGAAAAACTAAAAAGGAAAAGAAAGCCTATACTGAGATGCCAGTCCCATAAAAATAATCAATATTGTTGGGCAAATGTTGTTAACTAGAAACAGGCAGAGACTACTAGAGTTTAACAGAAAAATGACTGATAATACCGCGTAAGTCTTTCATTATTTATATATTAAGACAATCCAACGAGTAATTTGTGAACGCCCCTCCTGGTTACGCTGTGTAGTGCACCTTATCGTCTTTGGCGGACTGTCAATTGTAGTGCTAGTGTAGTGGTGCAGTTGGTGCTTTGAACATTGTCAGGCATATACCTCTACCTTCCCGCCTTCCCTCCAACAATAGTTATTATTTTGTCTGTTTTTTACAATATTGCCCTCGTGTCATGCGTGGTACGACGAATCATGGCTGGCGATGTTAGGTGATGTAAATATGTTGATTGACCAATTTTATAATCGTTATCTTTATTTATTTATTTATTTATTTTGGTTGGAGTGGAGCTCAAATAATTATTGCAACTCATTTCATACATCAGGTTGACTGATATAACCGATCAAAATGTAAATGAAATGTGATATATTGTCAATGAATAAATATTTATCTACTGTCATTTTGTTGATAGGGACTTGTCTACTGCTCTCGATGTTCTACAGTAAATTAATTCGTCAATACTTAAAATTCATTTATCAAAACTACGAAGCTGCACAAGGTAAACATTTACGTTACGTCGACCATCAAAAAATGGTGTATTCAGTTGCTTAAACTTGATCTTGGAATGTGTATCAAAGCCAAGGTAATTAGTGTTAACTAATGCTCCTCTCATACTCAGTCAGAATATTGTACTCGCAACGTGACATAACCACTGATGACAATCATTGCCAAAGTTCTGCTAAATGGAATTAAACATAAAAAAAATAGTAAAATATCTACAAAACTCAATTAATAGACACGAAATGAACCGTTTGTCTACTGAATTTTGAGGAGCAGTAACTGAGCGTCTACTTCACAGCATAAATTTTGTATATGAATAAGAAATTTCATAATTAGCTCAGAGTTAATATTCCTTCCTGATGGAATGGTGGAACAGCCACGATATTTCTGGGTTTATCTAAAGCAGGGGTTCCCAAACTTTTCCTGAGCAAGTACCACTTCGAGGGTCCCTATAGTTCCCATGATCCACCTGGTCCAAGAAAAGTGAATTCTAGCAAAAATTGATTTATTCACAAGTAGAAAACACAAAATGGGACAAGAAACAACAAGGAACGCAAGTCACTTTAGTGCGAGGGGTGCATGTTTTTCTTCTCCACCAGGAGATCGATGCCAGATTATCTTCTGTAACGCAATAGTAATTTTTCACATATGAAAGTGATCATGTACCAAAAGAATGGCCTTCGCGTACCATTAATGGTGCACTTAACATAAGTAGGGAATCACTTACCTACAGTAATGTCAAACGTCAATCCAAAATCGACTACGTGCCTCATGCAAGTCAAAAAGGCTAACACATAATTATGGACTTGGTGCAAGTTCCTTAGGGATTAGTGAATATATATATATATATATATATATATATATATATATATATATATATATATATATATATATATATATATATATATATATATATTACGGTCACGGCTGCTGTTAACTGCTACAGCTCACTAGAGTGTTATCCTGGCACGATCGCCAGTTTGTTACGGTACAGTACAGTGGGGAATACAACACTCCACCGAGTCCCCACTACTATAAATCACGGCAGCCGTAACACTCAGGTTCTTTCAAGGTCGCCAACAGTGTATAACTTCCCCCAGTGTAAGGGAATCTCCTTAGCAACTCCTTCTCCTCCGGTACCCAACCAAGTAGAATTTATAAATGGTAGATGTTATGTGTAACAGGGCGAGGCCTTAATACCCCCTAGAGAAACCGCCCACAAGGACAATTCCACCCACTTCTCTATGAAGTATTAATGCCTCTCCACACGCCTTGCCCACAGACTGTGATAAATCACAGACTGGGACAACACGCACATTATATTACTATACTATCCTACTACGACAAGTGCTTCCTAACACCTGTCAGACTGACTCCCCTAGCCTACGACTACTACAACATATGATGTGTACAGCACATCCGGTGGTGTACACACAAGCCCAGACACCACCTACGCGTGACAACAGCCATACAAGGAGTCCAGATACTCGTCACAGACAAGTCTGACGGACGAGAACTACGCACAAACTGGCCGACAGAATGAAGCTTCTCAGCCTTCACTAGCGTGTGTGGCTACAACCACTACAATACAGTATACTACTGAAGCTATACAAAAGGTGATGGGGGCACACAGCCGCCCACCAAACTCCACTGGTGACCACGGCCACCACAATGACAAACAGGACGAGACAATAACGTGCCTCTCTGCGCCGCCACACCCGAGTGGACGAACGCCAGACAGGAAAGAAAGACCCAACCGGCCACACTTTCCTTAGGACACCCAGCCCGTTGTCCTACACAGCCACGGTCTACCGAGTAACAAGCCAGCTACTCAAGGGAGGGCACAACTCCCAAACCGATGACTAATGAGTACCTCTAACACACAGTCCAGCCACACGTTGTCTCTACACTGTGCCCAGAGCGTACGTGTTAACTCCGCTGAAGACTGGCCGGTACTATAAACAGTATACTACTGATACTACACAACAGATGATGGGGCACACAGCCGCCCACCAAAAACACTGGTGACCACGGCCACCACAACGACAAACAGGACAAGACAATGCCGCGTCTCTCCGCGCCGCCACACCACGAGGGGACGAACGCCAGACAGGAAATGTAGACCCAACCGGCCACACTCCTTAGGACAACAAACCCGTTGTCCTACACAGCCACGGTCTACCCAGTAGCAAGCCAGCTACTCAAGGGAGGGCACAACTCCCAGACCAATGACTAGTGAGCACCTAGAGAAGCCCAGCAACACGAATCTCCCTACCCTGTGCCAGACTACGAGAGTCCGCATCCACCTCAGCTGAAGGCTACCTTGGTACTGAGTCGCTCACCAGACAACGAGAAGCAGGGAGAGGTAGGCGGGTTGTCTGCTCAACAGAACAGCCCGAGGGGCCCGCAGTAGGTGGCGTCACACATACGCACACAATGAAATAATAAATTAAAAGAGATTAAGACGGTGCCCCTCACAATATATATATATATATATATATATATATATATATATATATATATATATATATATATATATTAATGCATGAAAGATGTTATCTTTGTTTGGTCATCATACATATTTGATAATATTGATATATATTCAGAGTGGCTTTTCAATGAAACCTGCTTCACTAGCTATTGCAAGGTGGCCATTGTGAGGAGCACTTTGTCACCTAGTCTTGAATATAAAAAGAGAAACTTTAAGACATAACAGCAAATATTGTGCAAGAGGCGTACGTGCAGCTTTAAGCGTAGAATCATATTGACGATTAACTGTATGCAATGGGGCAAATAATTATCATACTCCGAATCATTCTTTGCCTTCTATGAAAACTTTATCCATGTATGGACTTTATGTAATTCAATTTCATATTTCTCTCAATGCTGTTTAAATTTCTATAGCATTATATTATTTTCTTTCCCCCGACAAAAACAAGTACGACTATTCGTATACATACGTATATATATATATATATATATATATATATATATATATATATATATATATATATATATATATATATATACTTATTTATCTATTAATCAGTTGTGTGTGTGTGTGTGTGTGTGTGTGTGTGTGTGCATGTTTTGGTTTTGTTCACATATTTTCAAAAGTGTGTGTGTATATATGTATGCGTGCATCCGTGCGTGCAAAAAAAAAAATAAATAAATGAATAAATAAATAAATAAATAAATAAATAAATATATATATATATATATATATATATATATATATATATATATATATATATATATATATATATATATCCTTCTGTTCTCCCTAAAATGTACCAGTTTTCTGCTATGTCAACAACGTTACAGAAAATGGAACATTATTACACTTCCCACAGAAACATTATTAAAATTTCATACCAAGTGCATATGAGTGTACATGTGTGCCTGTATGCCCATGCGCTCACGCCCTTGTGTGTCTGTGTGCGTGTGTGTGTGTGTGTGTGTGTGTGTGTGTGTGTGTGATTCACCTCGATCGTCTGCTGGTCAAAGAGCCAGTCTTCCCCATTACGGAGCGAGCTCAGAGCTCAGAGACCGATCTCCGGGGTAACACTGAGACCACATAACACACTCCACACACCGGGAAAGCAAGGACACAATTCCTCGAGTTACATCCCGTACATATTTACTGCTAAGTGAACAGAGGCCACACATTAAAAGGCTTGCCCAGTTGCCTTGCCGCTTACAGGGATTTGACGCCGGTCTTTTCGATTGTGAGTCAAACATGCTAACCACAAAACTACGCGGTGTGTGTGCGTGAGTTTCACTGTTTGATCTGCTGCAGTCTCTGACGAGACAGCCAGACGTTACCCTACGAAACGAGCTCAGAGCTCATTATTTCCGATCTTCGGACAGGCCTGAGACGAGGCACACACCACACACCGGGACAACAAGGTCACAACCCCTCGATTTACATCCCGTACCTACTCACTGCTAGGTCAACAGGGGCTACACGTGAAAGGAGACACACCCAAATATCTCCACCCGGCCGGGAAATGGAACACCGGTCCTCTGGCTTGTGAAGCCAGCGCTCTAACCACTGAGCTACTGGGCGTAACCTCTGAGCTACCAGGCGTTTTGTGTGTGTGTGTGTGTGTGTGTGTGTGTGTGTGTGTGTGTGTGTGTGTGTGTGTGTGTGTGTGTGTGTGTGTGTGTGTGTGTGATTTAGCTAAGACTTTGAGAATAATGTATTCAGCTCATTACCAGCAGTTCTAACCTATCGATCACAAAGTTAATACTTAGAAAAAAGAAATTGAACTAAAGCTGGGGTTGGTGGCTCAGCCCTGTAATCCAGCGACACGGAGGCTTGGGCCAGGCACGGCTTGCGGTCAGGACACCTGCTGCGGGACCCCCACATATTGAGTGGGCGTCCGCATTAAGCTTGGCATCAATATGGCCGCCTCTTGGGAGTCTGGGGCGTCCAGGTTGCTTAATGAGGTTTATTTCGGGCCAGGGGGGAAACCCAGCAGCCAAAAGCACCCATGTCGAGCAGTAATGGGATCGCGCCTATGAGTGGGTGGCCCGTGGTAGCCTTGCCAACACAGGAGAACTTGGCTCTTTTTTTTCAATTACTGGAATTTATGGAGAGTTATAAAGAGACGTGGAGTATCAAATATTACCAAGAACGTGCAGGAGGATGTCAAAGTTAGTGTCCGAGTTTGACACGATTTCACAAGTGGCTTAAAATAGAAAAGTTTTGGTTCATTGGTGCTGAGTTTGTGTAAGAATAAGGTGTGTGTGTGTGTGTGTGTGTGTGTGTGTGTGTGTGTGTGTGTGTGTGTGTGTGTGTGTGTGTGTGTGTGTGTGTGTGTGTGTGTGTGTGTGTGTGATTTAGCTAAGACTGGGAATCATGTATTGAGCTCGTTACCGGCAGTTCTAACCTATCGATAACAAAGTTAATACTTAGAAAAAAGAAGTTGAACTAAAGCCGGGGTTGGTGGCTCAGCCCTGCAATCAGGCGACACGGAAGCTTGGAGGAGGGATGGCTTGCGGTCAGGACACATGCTGCGGGACCCCCCATACTGAGTGGGCGACCGCACTAAGCATGGCATCAATATGGCCGCCTCTTGGGAGCCTGGGGCGTCTAGGTTGCATAATGAGGTGTAATTTGGGCCAAGGGGTAAACCCAGTAGCCAAAAGCACTCGTGTCGAACAGTAGTGGGATCGCGCCTGTGAATGGGCAGCCGGTGGCCGCCATGCCAAAACAGGCAAACGTGGCTCTTTTTTTTTTCACGTACTGGAATTTATGGAGAGTTACGAAGAAACGTAGGGTATCAAAGATTACCAATAACATGCAGGAGGATGTCAAGGTTAGTGTCCGAGTTTTACACGATTTGACAAGTGGCCTAAAAATAGAAATGCTTTTGTTCATTAGTACTGATTTTGTGTAAGAATGAGGTGTGGGTGTGTAATAATAAAATAATAATAATAATATACGGTTTATTACTTTGGCAATGTAAAAAATTACACTGAAAATGTACAAGGGGGGGGACACTAAGACAATGAACTGAAATGCTTAACCTAACTATGGATATAACTTAACCTAGAATTCACTTATTAATTTACTTATTTATTTGTGTGTGTGTGTGTGTGTGTGTGTGTGTGTGTGTGTGTGTGTGTGTGTGTGTGTGTGTGTGTGTGTGTGTGTGTGTGCGTGAGTGCGTGCGTGCGTGAATGCGTGCGTGCGTGCGTGCTTGTGAGTGAGTGAGTTTGTGTGTGTGTGTGTGTGTGTGTGTGTGTGTGTGTGTGTGTGTGTGTGTGTGTGTGTGTGTGTGTGTGTGTGTGATCGTGGATGCTTGTCTGCCTGCGTTCCTGCGTGGGTGCCTGTATATATATGTATATATATATATATATATATATATATATATATATATATATATATATATATATATATATATATATATATATATATATATATATATATATATATATATATATATATATATATATATATATATATATATATATATATATATATATATATATATATATATATATATATATATATATATATATATATATATATATATATATATATATATATATATATATATATATATATATATATATATATACATATTAATATGTACTATCTAAAATGAACTAGTTTTCTGCTGCTGTCATTATCATGAGAGGGAATGGACCATTATTGCACTCTACCATAGAAACATTATTAAATTTTCATGTCAAGTTGTGTGTGTGTGTGTGTGTGTGTGTGTGTGTGTGTGTGTGTGTGTGTGTGTGTGTGTGTGTGTGTGTGTGTGTGTGTGTGTGTGTGTGTGTGTGTGTGAGATTTAGCTAAGACTTTGAGAATCATGTATTGAGCTTGTTACCAGCAGTTGTAACCTATGGATCACAAAGATAATACAAAGTTAATACCTAGATATAAGAAGTTGAACTGAAGCCGGGGTTGGTGGCTCAGCCCTGTAATCCGCCGACACGGAGGCTTGGGCCAGGGACGGCTTGCGGTCAGGACACCTGCTGCGGGACCCCTCATACTGAGTGGGCGTCCGCACTAAGCTTGGCATCAATATGGCCGCCTCTTGAGAGCCTGGGGCGTCCAGGTTGCTTAATGAGGTGTATTTCGGGCCAGGAGGGAAACCCAGCAGCCAAAAACACCCGTGTCGAGCAGTAGTGGGATCGCGCCTATGAGTGGGCGGCCCGTGGTAGCCTTGCCAACACAGGCGAACTTGGCTCTTTTTTTTTAATTACTGGAATTTATGGAGAGTTATGGAGACGTGCAGTATCAAAGATTACCAATAACGTGCAGGAGGATGTCAAGGTTAGTGCCTGAGTTTGACACGATTTCATAAGTGGCCTAAAATAGAAATGTTTTGGTTCATTGGTGCTGAGTTTGTGTAACAATGAGGTGTGTGTGTGTGTGTGTGTGTGTGTGTGTGTGTGTGTGTGTGTGTGTGTGTGTGTGTGTGTGTGTGTGTGTGTGTGTGTGTGTGTGTGTGTGTGTGTGTGTGTGTGTGTGTGTGTGTGTGTGTGTGTGTGTGTGTGTGTGTGTGTGTGTGTGTGATTTAGCTGAGACCGAGAATCATGTATTGAGCTCGTTACCGGAAGTTCTAAACTATCGATCACAAAATTAATACTTAGAAAAAAAAAGTTGAACTAAAGCCGGGGTTGGTGGCTCAGCCCTGCAATCCGGCGACACGGAGGCTTAGGCCAGGGACGGCTTGCGGTCAGGACACTTGCTGCGGGACCCTCCATACTGAGTGGGCGTCTGCACTAAGCTTGGCATCAATATGGCTGCTTCTTGGGAGCCTGCGGCGTCCAGGTTTCTTAATGAGGTGTATTTCAGAGCAGGAGGGAAACCCAGCAGCCAAAAGCATCCGTGTCGAGCAGAAGTGGGATCGCGCCTATGAGTGGGTGGACCTTGGTAGCCTAGCCGACACAGGTGAACTTGGCTCTTTTTTTTTTTCCACTTACTGAAATTTGTGGAGAGTTATGGAGACGTGGTGTATCAAAGGTGTATCAAAGATTACCAATAACGTTCAGGAGGATGTCAAGGTTAGTGCCCGAGTTTGACAAGATTTCACAAGTGGCCTAAAATAGAAATGTTTCGGTTAATTGGTGCCGAGTTTGTGTAAGAATAAGGTGTGTGTGTGTGTGTGTGTGTGTGTGTGTGTGTGTGTGTGTGTGTGTGTGTGTGTGTGTGAGTGAGTGAGTGAGTGAGTGAGTGAGTGAGTGAGTGAGTGAGTGAGTGAGTGTGTGTGTGTGTGTGTGTGTGTGTGTGTGTGTGTGTGTGTGTGTGTGTGTGTGTGTGTGTGTGTGTGTGTGTGTGTGTGCGATCGTGGGTGCGAGAGAGCAAGTAAACGTGCAGGCTTGTCTCCCTGTGTTCCTGCGTGGGTGCCTGCATATATTTAAACTAAAATATATAATTCTTAGTACTATCTAAAATGTACAAATTTTCTGCTATGTCATCATCATTACAGGGAATGGAGCAGTATTGCACTTACCATAGAAATATTATTAAAATTTCTAGTCAATTATTTTTTCTTTTGTGTGTGTGTGTGTGTGTGTGTGTGTCTAATTTGCCCCAGTCTCCTGCTGGTCACCCAGCCAGTCTTCCCCATTACGGAGTGAGCTCAGAGCTCATAGACCAATTTTCGGGTATTACTGAGACCACAATGCACTCCACACACTGGGAAGCGAGGCCACAACCCCTCGAGTTATATCCCGTACCTATTTACTGCTAGGTGAACGGGGGCCACACATTAAGAGGCTTGCCCATTTGCAATCGCCGTTTTACGGGGACTCGAGCCCGGCCGTCTCGATTGTCAGTCGAGCGTGCTAACCATTACATTACGCGGTGTGTACTAGTTTTCTGCTATGAGTAATTGACCTCGGTCGTCTGCTGGTCACCCAGCCAGTCTTCCCCATTAAGTAGCGAGCTCAGAGCTCATAGACCTATCTTCGTGTTGGACTGAAACCACAACAAACTCAACACACCGGGAAAGCAAGGCCACAACCCCTGGAGTTATATCCCGTACCTATTTACTGCTAGGTGAACAGGGGCTACACATTAAGAGGCTTGCCAATTTGCCTTGCCACACCGGGACTCGAACCTGGCACTCCCGATTGTGAGTCAAGCGTGCTAACCACTACAATACGCGGTGTGTGTGTGTGTGTGTGTGTGTGTGTGTGTGTGTGTGTGTGTGTGTGTGTGTGTGTGTGTGTGTGTGTGTGTGTGTGTGTGATTTAGGTAAGACTGAGAATCATATATTGAACTCGTTACTAGCAGTTCTAACCTATCGATCACAAAGTTAATACCTAGAAAAAAGAAATTGAACTAAAGCCGGGGTTGGTGGCTCAGCCCTGTAATCCGGCGACACGGAGGCTTGGGCCAGGGACGGCTTGCGGTCAGGACACCTGCTGCGGGACCCCCTATACTGAGTGGGCGTCCACACTAAGCTTGGCATCAATATGGCCGCCTCTTGGGAGCCTGGGGCGGCCAGGTTGCTTAATGAGGGGTATTTCGGGACAGGGGGAAACCCAGAAGCCAGAAGCACCCGTGTCGAGCAGTAGTGGGATCGCGTCTATGAGTGGGTGGCTCGTGGTAGTCTTGCCGACACAGGCGAACTTGGCTCTTTTTTTTTTTTCCACTTCCTGAAAATTATGGAGAGTTATGGAGACGTGGTGTATCAAAGATTACCAATAACGTCCAGGAGGATGTCAAGGTTAGTGCCCGAGTTTGACACGATTTCACAAGTGGCCTAAAATAAAAATAATTTGGTTCATTGGTGCCGAGTTTGTGTAGGAATAAGATGTGTGTGTGTGTGTGTGTGTGTGTGTGTGTGTGTGTGTGTGTGTGTGTGTGTGTGTGTGTGTGTGTGTGTGTGAGTGAGTGAGTGAGTGAGTGAGTGAGTGTGTGTGTGTGTGTGTGTGTGTGTGTGTGTGTGTGTGTGTGTGTGTGTGTGTGTGTGTGTGTGTGAGTGTGTGTGTGCGATCGTGGGTGCTAGAGAGCAAGCAAACGTGCAGGCTTGTCTTTCTGCGTTCCTGCGTGGGTGCCTGCATATATATAAACTAAAATATATCATTTTTAGTACTATCTAAAATGTACTAATTTTCTGCTATGTCATCATAATTAGAGGGAATGGAGCAGTATTGCACTTACCATAGAAACAATATTAAAATTTATGTCAATTTATTTATTTATTTATTTATTTATTTATTTAATTAATTATTTTTTTTTTTTTGTGTGTGTGTGTGTGTAATTTACCTTAGTCGCCTGCTGGTCATCCAGCCAGTCTTTTTCATTACAGAGCGAGTTCAGAGCTCATAGACCGATTTTCGGGTAAGACTGAGACCACAATACACTCCACACACCGGGAGAGCGGGGCCAGAACCTCTCGAGTTACATCCCGTACCTATTTACTCCTAGGTGAACGGGTGCCACAAATTAAGAGGCTTGCCAATATGCAATCGCCGTTTTACGGGGACTCGAACCCGGCCCTCTAAATTGTCAGTCGAGCGGGCTAACCACTACATTACGTGGTGTGTACTAGTTTTCTGCTACGAGTAATTCACCTCGGTCGTCTGCTGGTCACCCAGCCAGATCAAAGATCAAAGTCTTCCCCATTAAGGAGCGAGCTCAGAGCTCATAGACCGATCTTCGTGTAGGACTGAAACCACAACAAACTCCACACACCGGGAAAGCAAGGCCACAACCCCTAGAGTTACATCCACATACCTATTTACTGCTAGGTGAACAGGGGCTACAAATTAAGAGGCTTGCCCATTTGCCTCGCCGCACCGGGACTGGAACCTGGCCCTTACGATTGTGAGTTAAGCGTGCTAACCACTACATGTGTGTGTGTGTGTGTGTGTGTGTGATTTAGCTAAGACAGACAATCATGTATTGAGCTCGTTAACAGCAGTTCTAACCAATCAATCACAAAGTTAATACCTAGAAAAAAGAAGTCAAACTGAAGCCGGGGTTGGTGGCTCAGCCCTGTAATCCGGCGACACGGAGGCTTGGGCCAGGGACGGCTTGCGATCAGGACACCTGCTGCGGGATCCCCCATACTGAGTGGGCGTCCGCACTAAGCTTGGCATCAATATGGCCGCCTCTTGGGAGCCTGGGGTATCCAGGTTGCTTAATGAGGTGTATTTCGGGCCAGGGGAAACACAGCAGTCAAAAGCACCCGTGTCAAGCAGTAGTGGGATCGCGCCCTTGAGTGGGTGGCCCGTGGTAGCCTTGCGAACACAGGCGAACTTGGCTCTTTTTTTTCAATTACTGGAATTTAAGGAGAGATATAAAGAGACGTGGAGTATCAAAGATTACCAATAACGCGCAGGAGGATGTCAAGGTTAGTGTCCGAGTTTCACACGATTACACAAGTGGCCTAAAATAGAAATGTTTTGGTTCATTGGTGCTGAGTTTGTTTAAGAATGATGTGTGTGTGTGTGTGTGTGTGTGTGTGTCTGTGTGTGTGTGTGTGTGTGTGTGTGTGTGTGTGTGTGTGTGTGTGTGTGTGTGTGTGTGTGTGTGTGTGTGTGTGTGTGTGTGTGTGTGTGTGTGTGTGTGATTTAGCTAAGACTGAGAATCATGTATTGAGGTCGTTACCGGCAGTTCTAACCTATCGAGCACAAACTTAATACTGAGAAAAAAAAAAAGTTGAACTCAAGCCGAGGTTTGTGGCTCAGCCCTGTAATCCGGGGGGGGGGGGGGGGGGGGGGGGGGGGGGGGGGGGGGGGGGGGGGGGGGGGGGGGGGGGGGGGGGGGGGGGGGGGGGGGGGGGGGGGGGGCCGGGGTTTTTTTCCAAAATTTTTGGGGAAATTGAGACTTTGGTGGGGAAAAACAAAACCTCCAAGGGTGGGTTTCCCCGGGTTTTAAGGGGCGGGCAAAAAAAGGTGCGGGGGGAATTAAGGGGGGGTTTTTTTTTGGGGGTTTTTTTTTTTTGGGAAAAATTTTGGAAGGTTTAAATTTAAAAATGGGGTTTTAAGGGAAAGTTTAAAACCGGGTTTTTAATGCCGGGGGGGTGGGGGGGGTTGGGGGGTTTTGTGGGGGGGTTTGGGGGGTGGGGAAAGTGGGGGTTTGGGGGTTTTGGGGTTGGGGTTTTTGGGGGTTTGGGTGTTTTGGGGGGGCCGGGGAAAGGGCCGTTTTTGGCCCTTGGGGCCTTAATTAAAAAAAATTGGGTTTTTTTATTTAAATTTAAATTATGAAATTTGAACCCAAAAAAAAATTATGTCAATTTTTTTTTTTTTTTTTTTTTGGTTTGGTGTGTTTGTTTGGATTGGGGGTTTTTTGGGGGGTTGGTTTTTTGGGGGGGGTTTTTGGGGGGGGGTTTTGGTTTTTGTTTTTTGGGTGGGGTTTGGGTGGGTTTGGGTTTTCGGGCCCAACCCAGTTTTATTTAGGAGGAACCCTTTACGGGAAAACAAATCTTAGGAAAAATTGGGTTCGCCAAATTTTTAAAAACCCAAAGGGGTTTGGCCAACGTTTTTAAAAAAGGGGGGTTTTTTTTTTGGGGTGGGGGTTGAAAGAAAAACGGGGGTTTAAAATGTCAATGTGGGTTTTTGGGGTTTTTTGAAAAAACTTTTTTTCCCTCCCAAAATTTTGGGAAAATTCCTTTGGGGGGGGGGGGGTTGGGGGGGGGGGAAATGGCCTTTTTAATGGGGTGTTTGTTTGGTTTTTGGGGTTTGGGGGGGTTGGTTGTTTGGGGGTTGTTGGGGGGGGGTGGGGTGTTTGGTGGTGGGGTTTGGTGGTGGGGTGGTTTGGGGGTTGGTTTTTTTTTGGGTTTGGGTTGGGTGGGTTTGGGGTTTTTTGGGGGGTTTTGGGGTTGTTTGGGTTTGGGTTTGGTGGTTTTGGTTGTTTGGTTTGGTGTGGTTGTTTGGGTTGTGTGTGTGTGTGTGGTTTGGTGGTGGTTGTGGGTGGGTTTTTTGGGGTTTTTTTTTTTTTTTTTTTTTTTTATTAAAAAAAATTAAATTTTAATTTAAATATAAAAATTAAATGGAAAAAAAAATTTTCCTTTTCTCTTAATCCAAGGGGGGGGTTGGGTTTGGGTTTTGGGGTTTTTTGGTGGGGGGGTTTTTTGGGTTTTGGGGTTGGGTTGGTTTTTGGGTTTTGGGGGAAGTAAGATTTGGAATCTGTTTGGCCCCCGCAGGTCCTTTCCAAAGTAATAAAAGTTAAACCTGATATAAAAGTTAATAACCGGGGGGTGGCAGTTGTTCCGGGACACGGGGCGGGCCAGGGAGGTTGGGTCAGGCATGTGGGAAATTTGGTGGGGTTTGTTTGGGTTTTTTTTGGGAGTGGGGGTAGGTTGTTAATGGGTGATTTGGGAGGGGGGGGGGTGTGGGTGTGGGTGGTTGGTGGGGGTGGTGTTTTGGGGGCGCTTGGCCTTTTTTTTTTCCCTAATGTTTGTGGGTTTTGGGGGTTTTTGGGTTAAAGTTTGTGGGGTGTGGGTTTGTGGGTTTGCCGTTTTTGGTTTGTTTGGTTTTTGGTGCCGGTTTGGTTTAAATGGGGGGTTTGTTGGTTGTGTTTGGTGGTGGTTGTTTTTTTTTTTTTTTTTTTTTTTATTTTTTTTTGGTCTTAAAGGGTGGTTTTGTGTTGTTTTGGGGGTTTTTGTTTGTTATGGGATGGTGGTGGTGGGGGGGGGGGGGGGGGGGGGGGGGGGGTTTTTTTTTTTTTTTTTTTTTTTTTTTTTGGGGGGTTTTTTGGGGGGGTTTTGGTTTGGTGGGTGTGTTTTTTTTTTTTTTTTTTATTTTAAAAAAAAAATAAAAATTAAAAAATTTTTTTTTAATAATTTTTTTAAAAAATTTTAAATTAAAAATTTAAAAATTTTTTTCCCCCCAAAAAAATTTTTGGGGGCCAAAAGGGGTTCCCTTTGTGGGCCGGGTTTCCCCCGGGAATGCCCCCTTTTTAAAATGGGAAAATTTTTTTAAAATTTGGTTTGGGGGTTGGTTTTTTGGGGTTTTTTTGGGGTTTTGTGTTTTGTGTTTTTTTTGTTTGGTTGTTGGTTTGTTTTTTTAAAAAAATTTTTTAAGAAAAGAGGGGACAACCCTTTGGGCTCCCCAACCCAACTTGGAACCTTGGGTTTTTTTTTGGGGGGGAAAATTGGGGGGTGGTTTTGGTTTGGGTTTTGGGTGGGGTTGTTTGGGTGTTTTTGGGGGCGGCCGTGCGGCGTTTGGGGGTCCGCTTTTATTCCCCGGGGTTTTTTGGTTTTTTTTTTTTAAAAGAAAATTTTTGGTTTGGTTTTTTTTTTTTAAATAAATTTGGGGGGGTTTTTGGGGGTTTGGGGGGTTTGGGTTTTTTTTTTGGGGTTTTTGGGTTTTTGGGGGTTTTTGGGGGTTGGGTTTTGGTTGGGTGTTTTGGTGGTGGTTTTGGTTTTTGGTTTGGGGTTGGTGGTGGGGGGTTAGGGGGTGGGGGGTTTGGTGGGAAAAAAATAAAAAAAAAAAATTTTAAAAATTTATTAAAAATAATTTTTTCCCCGGGGGCAGGTTTTGAGGGAATGGGAAATTGGTTTTTTGGTGTTTTGGGGTGTGTGTGTGTGTGTGTGTGTGTGTGTGTGTGTGTGTGTGTGTGTGGGTTTTATTTAAAAATTTAAACTTATTGAGCGTTACCGATTGTAACCAGGATACAAAATAATAAAATTAATACCTAGAATAAAATTAACTGAACCTTTGGCTCGCCCTTAATGGCACCGGAGGCGGGCCAGGGCGGTTGGGTGGTGTGGGGGGTTTGGTGGGGTCCGCCTTTGGGCTCTATGGGCCTCTTGGGAGCCGGGGCGTCCGGTTGTTTGGGTGTTTTGGGGGGGGGGGGGTGTCGGCATGTGGGACCGGTCTTGGTGGGTCCGTGGTGCCGCAAAATTTTTTTTTTTTTATAATAAATTTTAATTATAAATTTTTATAAAATTAAATAATCCAAATGTCAATGTGGGTTTACACGTTTTCCAATCCTAAAAAAAATGTTTTGGATTTGCCAATTTGTGTGTGGGGGGGGGGGGGGGGGGGGGGGGGGGGGGGGTGTGTGTGTGTGTTGGTGTTGGTTGGTTGGTTTGGTGGGGCCCGTGTCTGGATTAAGTATTTGTTTGGGTTGGTTGGGGGGTTGGTGGTGGGGGGGGGTTGGGGGGTTGGGGGGGTTGGGTTTGGGGGGCCTCTTTTGGGCCCTTTTTAAAATTTTTAAATTTATAATTATTTTTAAAAAAAAATAATATATATATATTAATAAAATATATATTATAAAAAATAATTTTTTTTTTAATATAAGGTGGTTTTTTTTGTTTTTTTGTGGGTGTGTGTGTGTGTGTGTGTGTGTGTGTGTGTGTGTGTGTGGGGGTTTTTTTAGCTAAGACTTTGAAAATCATGTATTGAGCTTGTTACCAGCAGTTGTAACCTATGGATCACAAAGATAATACAAATTAATTAAGATAAAGAAGTTGAACTGAAGCCGGGGTTGGCTCAGCCCTGTAATCCGGGACAGGGGTTGGGCCAGGGACGGCTTGCGGTCAGGACATGGGGGACCCCAAATTGAGTGGGCGTCCGCACTAACTTCCAATATGGGCCCTTTGGGGGGGGCGTCCGGTTGCTTAATGAGGTGTATTTCGGCCGGGGGGGCCCAAAAGCACCCGTGTCGAGCAGTAGTGGGATCGCGCCTTGAGTAACCCCCAAGGCGAATTGGCTCTTTTTTTTTTTTTCCCAAGAAATTTGTGGAGAGTTATAAA
>NC_059271.1:10011692-10014192 GCF_017591435.1 Portunus trituberculatus | reverse complement strand
GTCTTGACCAATGGTGAGCAAGGGCACGAAGGGGTAATGGCGATGATTGGTGGAATCTGTGACGCCGCTAACTGGCCTGTGATCGCGTTAGATTGATAGGGTGTGACCGTTTAACTCGCCGCCGGAAGGTCTTTTGGTGTTGGTCTTGTTTGTTTACGTTGGGTGGTTTTGTGAGGGTTGGTTCTGTTCATCCGGATTATTTTTTCAGTGATATTTTTTTTTTTTTATACTGGTTTTGATACGTGGGGCTATTCTTGTTTTTTTTTGGGGGGGGGTGTTCATTTTTTTCATTATTGTATTTTTTCATGATTATTATTTTTATTTTGTTTCGCCTTCCCTTGCTGTTATAATCTACATGCCACTGTTGGTGTTTTCTTGTCTATTTTGCATTGTTTTCGATACTACTTGTACTGCTACTACTACTGCTACAGCTACTACTGCTGCCACCATTATTTCTGCTACGTTCTACTACTACTACTACTACTACTACTACTACTACTACTACTACTACTACTACTGCTGCTGCTACTACTACTACTACTACTACTACTACTACTACTACTACTACTACTACTACTACTACTACTACTACTACTACTACTACTACTGCTATTACCAATATTTGTAAACCAATTTTCTCTTATTCCAGGTACTGTGCTTACTATTGTTCCTGGTAGCAGAGTTTAAGAAAGAAAGTAAGTATGTTTAGAATAAATCTCTCTCTCTCTCTCTCTCTCTCTCTCTCTCTCTCTCTCTCTCTCTCTCTCTCTCTCTCTCTCTCTCTCAATATATCAGAATTCAGCATCGCATTCTGAATATTAATTAATCCTCGTCTTTGCTTCGCCTTGGGAAAGCATGGCCTGGACAGCACAGGACTTACATCATTGAGTACTGCTTGGAGAGAGAGAGAGAGAGAGAGAGAGAGAGAGAGAGAGAGAGAGAGAGAGAGAGAGAGAGAGAGAGAGAGAGAGAGAGAGAGAGAGAGAGAGAGAGAGAGAGAGAGAGAGAGAGAGAGAGAGAGAGAGAGAGAGAGAGAGAGTTACGATACAACTCAACCAATCCCTAACGTTGCACAATGCATTTATTTTCCACCTACGTCATTCTCTCCCTCGTGGTTTCCTTCCTTCCTGTACAGATAGTTTTCCTCCTATGCGCCTCATATTGCGACGAAAGGTAATTAGGCCATGATGATAGAATGAAAAGCGTGATGGATTCAAACTCTACTCCTTATCATATAACTGAGGCGTGCAGGAGTTAATTTGTGCCCAACCCCAAAATTACGCCTCGCTAGAACTCGGTGTGCTCTTTTTCTGCTGCTGAAACCCAAAGCGGTATATAAAACATGGAGCACAGCAGGCGGGGTACGAAGGAACACCTGTCAGTACTCCACTGCGGGAACTTAGCAGCTGCTGCAAGCAAATTACAACCAACGCACCGCAGAAGTTAGATCAATAAGAATAATGCATGAGAGGCTTTGCGTTGTTGTTATTTATTTATTTATTTACCAGTTTAATATTAAGAAATGTTCTTCCGATTTTTAGAGTGATGATAAGGAAAAAATATGCTGCAGATAATTTTGATACAACGTAAAGTACATTAAAACTGGTTAAAACAATCAGTGGGATTGAATGCAGAGATTTTATTTTATTTTCCTTCCCTTCACCTTTTACTTCCTTTACATCACAGGAAGGCAATAGGTTAAATTAACAACAACACTAAAAGAAATAGGATTAATTTACGAAGGATTAACATTTCTATTTCATTTATAAAACTAGAATAAAAATGTTAAATAAAGAGAAAGAACTATTAAAAGATATGTGTTTAATATATCTAGCGTGTGAGAGACCTGTTGTTTTCCTTTGCTGTTCATAATAAGTTCATATGAAAAAGAATGAGAATGCTAAACAAAAATCTACAATAATATGAGAGGATTCAATATTTATTCCCTTATTGTTCATGAAGAAAAAAAAGTTGCCGCAGAATAGTTGAAGGTAATGGGAAAATTAATAATGTTGGAAAAAAAATGTACCGTGCATGTGCAGCTCTAATAATAAACCTGAACCCTGGGCTGCTGAAATTTACATAAGTGAAATTGAAAGTGTGGCTGGGAAAACAAATAAACTGGAAAACAAACATTTGTAACCAGGAATATACTTAGAACACTTGTAAAAGTTATTAGTAATGTTTTGTTTTTTTCTTTGCGCATTTAGTGCAGGAACGCTTGGGGAAATAGAAGATAGTTCCTCGGTAAACAACTGGAACGCGATGAATTATGAGAAAAATATATAAAACGCATTAAAAGAAAGGGACCGTAAATAATGTGGTTGTGCATTTCTACTTGCTCTGGTACGAAAACACGAAATAAAAAAAAAATAAAAAATTGTTGGGTATATAATGTTCAACAAATAGTGAAGGTGCAATGAGTTCTGAGAAAGATATTCAGAACACTCACACAATCATACTTGTGTATCTGATGCTTGGACACAAAACATATTGTTTA
>NC_059271.1:9946166-9991166 GCF_017591435.1 Portunus trituberculatus | reverse complement strand
AATCTTATGATCCAACATATCGAAAGCTTTTGATAGGTCTAGAAATACACCAATAACATATATTTTTTCTTCTAAACTTGAATACACGTTGTTAACAAGTTGAAGTATTGCAGATTCAGTGGAATGATGAGCTCTGAAGCCGTGTTGGTTTTCTGTTAAGAGACTGTTAGTTTCTAGATAATTTATTAGTCTAACAGAGATTATTTATTTCAAAATTTTGCTGAAGGCTGGAAGTATAGAGATAGGTCGGTAGTTTTTAATATCACTTCTGTCACCTGATTTAAATATACGAATTATTTTAGCTAGTTTTAATTTATTAGGAAATTTTAATGTAAGATTTATTATGTGAGTTAAGGGAGCTGATATGACAGATGAAGTGAATCCATTCATCGAGGAGAGCCAGGAGTTGATATGTCTTGACACCCATGACATCATGGATGAAGAAGCTGCCAAGTCCGTTCGTCAGGCTGAAGAACTTGGAGTACAGCAGTATCAGTCCTTTGTTGAAGAGCGCCTCGTGAATGGCAGCAAGCCTCTCAGTGACAGGATCACGAAGAACAAACTCCAACTGTTCGGACAACCTCCAGCAAGAGGCAAGTCCCAGTCCACGTCCAAGTTACAGTCTCTTAAGAGTGACTGCTCACTATTTTCGCGACTGTACATTGCGTGTCAATCACGAGACGGTGATCTAAATGAATTCTTCAGACACGAAAATCAGAGGTGCCCACCGTCTCTGTCTCAGGATGGCAAGTTACGCCAGGGCAAGAAGTCAGATCTTCTTGACTGCCTCACTAGCAGTGTTGAGTGTAGCATTGATGCTCCCGATTCTGATGCGATCATCCTCGATGGTGCTGCGCTTGTGAACATGCTGAAGCCAGTTGTTTGCACAACATTCAATGACTATGCAGACAAAGTCTTCTTGCCTTACATTGAAAAGCAGCTGGAGCGAGCAGACAGGGTGGATATAGTGTGGGACCAGTACCTTGAGAACAGCTTGAAGTCTGAAACCAGAAAGCGCCGCGGAAAGGGGATCAGACGCCGGGTTCAAGGGAACAACAACTTACCTGGCAACTGGCAGCAGTTTCTGAGACTTGATGCAAACAAGCAGGAACTGTTCACATTCCTGGCTAGATGCACAATGAAAATGCAGCACCGACCAGATGGAAAGCAGCTTGTTGCCACCCTAGGTGATGGTGTTCTTTGCAATCCACCAGATGAAAGCATCACTGCAGCACTGAGCCCTGTACTCAGGAAGAAGCCGACACAAGAATGCTGCTGCACACTGCTGATGCTGTCCGACAAGGATGCCAGAAGATTGTCCTGCGTACAGTTGATACCGATGTGGTGGTCCTGTCAGTCGCTGCAGTGCCAAGGCTACACTTAAAGCACCTGTGGATTGCTTTTGGGACTGGCCAGAACTTCAAATACATACCTGCCGACGAAATAGCATCTCGCATTGGTCCTGAAAGAGCCACTGCTCTACCTATGTTCCATGCTTACACAGGGTGTGATGTCGTCTCATCCTTCACCAGAAGAGGGAAGAAGCTAGCATGGCAGACCTGGAATGCCTTTGATGATGTAACAGCCACGTTTGGTCTCCTGTGCGATGCTCCTGGAGAGATAGATGATGAAGCTATGACCATGCTGGAGCACTTCACAGTCTTCCTGTATGACCGCACCAGTGACCTGGACAGCATTGACGAAGTGCGCCAGCATCTCTTCACCAAGCGGGCATGCCAATGGAATCGCTGCCGCCAACGAGAGCTGCACTGGTGCAGCATGCCAAGAGGGCAGTCTACCAGGCTGGCCACATCTGGGGGCAAGCCTTTACTGCCGCTCCTGCCCTTCCATCTCCAGGAGACTGGGGTTGGACAGAGCCACCAGACTGGAAGCCACTGTGGACTACCCTTCCTGAGGCCAGCATCTCCTCTCGAGAGCTGCTGTGCTGTGGCTGCAGAAAAGGTTGCAGAGGTCACTGCAAGTGCAACAAGGCGGCCTTGAGGTGTACTGCTCTCTGCCAGTGTGGAGGTGACTGTGAAAACTAACAGTGACACTCACTGGGGCTATCGGCTGAGGCTCGGTGTGTACGGTACTGGACCGTCAGTGTATAGTTTGTGTAGTAATGACATTTTGTACCCCACTCTTTGTGTATTGAGTGTATTGTACGAGTGTATTGTGTACCACTATGTATTACCTACATATAGGGCTCAAGTTCGCGTAACGGTTCAGCTTTGTTTACGTATTTTTGAAGTAGGTTGTCCATATTCAACATATTATTAGGCCTTTCTCAGGGTCAGCAACCGCCTGATGACGGTCGGAGATTGACTCGACCGAGCGATACTATGGTAATAAAACTTACCGAGGACAAAAATCCGAAAAAATATGATGTTTTGGGTAAAAAAGGGGTATTTCCCCTATTTTCGCAAAAATTGTCATTTTAAGGTCAACCAAGGTCATCATAGGTCATCATAGGTCAAATATGTAGTTACCCTCAGAACGTCATAATAAATATCTTATTAATCTGAAAGCATTTAATCCACTTTTAAACACGTTATGCTGACAAAATTACCCTGAATTAGGTTATGTACATTTTACTGGCGGCCATATTGGAAAATGGCTGCCATTCGCCTCCTGGGCAGAGTTCATGATGGCCCCATATCTGAAAATCATCATATAGGCCTAGCCTAACTTTCTGCCAAATGTCATGCTTTTAACCCAAAATGAACAATTTAGTCATATATCCGCCTAGCTATTAGTTGTTTTTTAGAATACATATCCTTTGCTGAGCGTAAAATTGATGTCAGTTTATTTCTATATTGTTTGTATAATTTTCCAGAGGTCAATGGCCATTTCTTGGCAAGTCTTTCTAATCTGTGTTTTTCTTTAATACTGGTTTTAAGAGCTAGAGTAATGTGAGGACTAATTTTATTTTTTTAAGGCGAAATAAGCTTGAAATAAGCTGTCAAATTTCATATGGAACAAATTATAGGCTTGGTCAGGACACGAGGAGTTCAGTACATCATTCCACACAATTGCTGATAGATTATTACTAAAAACTTCTAATGCTGCTTCAGTTATTAATCTTTTATTAATATATTGTGGTTTATAAGTGGGATATTCAAGTTTACATTGGGAAATAATTGGAAAATGATCTGAAATATCGGTCTGAATGATGTAACTACTGATATTCTCTTCTGGTTGTGAAGTCCTAATGTTGTCTATGAGTGTGGCTGAAGTGCTTGTTACTCTAGTTGGTTTATTGATTAAGGGATACAGTGAAAAGGAGAACATAAGATTAAGAAATTCAAAAGCATTTTTTTATCACTTTTCAATAAGTCTAAGTTGAAATCTCCAAGAAGGTAAATTCTATGAAATTTGTTATTCATTAACAGTGAGAGAATATCAGTTATTTCATTGAAAAAATTACCAAAATGACCATTTGGAGATCTATAGATACACAAATAAATACTTCTTATTTGCGATTGTAGTCTCAATACCTATGGTTTCGATAAAATATTCAGAAATTGTTAATTGGTTTTGTGTTGATGTGTCATAATCTGTTGAAATATATAAAGCAACTCCTCCACCATGCTCATTTCTGGATCTTGCAAACATATGGTACCCTGGTATTTCATACAGTGAACAAAGATGAGAGTCTAACCTAATTTCAGTAGACCCTAGAATATCAAACTTGACTGAGCTACTATTCATGATTATCTTTTACAAACTAAAGGTTTTTTGGAATGGATCTAATGTTGAGATTTAAAATGGCTAAGGCTCTATTGCTTAGTAGGGGAGGGTTATCTAAAAAAATATATCTTGATTTCAGAACAACATTAAACCTTTTATGCACAAAGAATTCATTCACCTCCATCTCGTTGTTATATTTTCCATCATCTATAAAGAAGGGATGGAATTCTAAATTTTCAAAATTAGTTTCACAATTAGACTGGAAGGAGGTATGAAGATCCAAGTGCAATAACTCATCACTTAATGTGTTAAAAGGTAACTCGTGACAGAGATCCATCATTAACCAAAACTAGCATTATGTAATGAACAACGAGTTGGAGTGATACTTATTTGTTTTTGCGTTGGCTTGTCTGTCGTCGTGTGTTTCGTTGCATAGCAGCTGGACCACCAGGAGAAGCAGCAGGTCCACCAGAACCAGCAGGAGAAGCAGCAGGTCCATCTGCACCAGCAGGAGAAGCAGTAGGACCACCGGCACCACCAAAAGCAGCAGCAGATCTTTCCCTTGGCCCTCCACCGGTCGCAGCCATGGCATATCTCCCACCACTCACAGCAGAGGCACGAGCTGTAGTTTTCGCACAGGCAGCTGGACCACCATCACCTTCAGGAGAAGCAGCAGGTCCACCAGCACCATCAGGAGAAGCAGCAGGTCCACCAGCACCATCAGGAGAAGTAGCAGGACTACCAGCACCAGCAGTGGAAGCAGCAGAACTACTAGTACCAGCACCAGTGGGGGCCATTACTACACCTCCGTCGACACTAGCGCCAGCACCATTCGTTGCCATCCCACCAACCAGCGAGCGTTGTATCCTGCTGACGTCACCACCACCATTGCTCGAAACATGACTCGTTCTCTCTTTAATGATCAGTTTTGTATGTCTGAAAAAGGCAATCTTCCTTCCTCCTGGCCTTCTTCAATAAAGGAAAATGGCTTTTCCTCAATTCCTGCGAAGCTGCACACAGGTCTTCATTAATATATATTCCAGTTCCTTTGAGCTTCCTTGAGTTCCGTATGACAGCCTCACGGTCACCAAATTTCTCGAACCTGGCCACGATCACACGGTGTCCTGTTTGTGTGACTGGGCCGGTTCGGTGTGCTCGTTCAAGTTTAACTGCCGGTAACTGAAGCTTTTCTTCTATAAACTTCATGATGGTTACTGCCGTTTCCTCCCATGTCTCACCCTGTTTCTCTTGAATTCCAGTGAATCGTCGATTACTTCGTCTGTTGTAGTCTTCTTGATAATTTGATCTCCTTTCCAATTCTTCAATTCTTGATCTTAATGTATTAATTGTTCCTTGACTTTCACTGTCAGACTTGTGAAGTACCTTTACCTCGTATTGAAAATCCTTTACTTCTGCTTGTGTGAATTCGAGACTTCTCACTAGGTCTTCTGTTCGGTTTTCAGTTGCTTGTATATGTGCTGTTAATTGTTCTACAACGATATCTATAGCACTTTTAAAAGCCCTGTCCTGGGCCTCAAGAAGCACTTTGATAGCTTCGAGCTCCATAGTCTAGGTCAGGAGCACTTTTAGGCACGTCCGTTCACCACGAGGGCTAGTGTGTGTGTGTGTGTGTGTGTGTTCCTGCGTGGGTGCCTGCATATATATAAACTAAAATATATGATTATGAGTACTATCTAAAATGTACTAGTTTTCTGCTATGTCATCATCATGACAGGGAATGGAGCATTATTACACTTGCCATAGAAACATTATTAAAATTTCATGTCAAGTTGTGTGTGTGTGTGTGTGTGTGTGTGTGTGTGTGTGTGTGTGTGTGTGTGTGTGTGTGTGTGTGTGTGTGTGTGATTTAGCTAAAACTTTGAGAATCATGTATTGAGCTCGTTACCAGCAGTTCTAACCTATCGATCACAAATTTGATACTTAGAAATAAAAAGTTGAACTGAAGCCGGGGTTGGTGGCTCAGCCCTGTAATCCGGCGACACGGAGGCTTGGGCCAGGGACGGCTTGCGGTCAGAACACTTGCTGCGGGGCCCCCTATACTGAATGGGCGTCCGCACTAAGCTTGGCATCAATATGGCCGCCTCTTGGGAGCCTGGGGCGTTCAAGTTGCTTAATGAGGTGTAATTCGGGCCAGGGGGGAAACCCAGCAGCCAAAAGCACCCATGTCGAGCAGTAGTGAGATCGCGCTTATGAGTGGGCGTCCGCACTAAGCTTGGCATCAATATGGCCGCCTCTTGGGAGCTTGGGGCGTTCAAGTTGCTAAATGAGTTGTAATTCGGGCCAGGGGGGAAACCCAGCCGCCAAAAACACCCGCGTCGAGCAGTAGTGGAATCGCGCTTATGAGTGGGCGGCCGGTGGCAACCTTGCCAACACAGGCGAACTTGGCTCTTTTTTTTTCACGTAGTGGAATTTATGGAGAGTTATGAAGAGACGTGGAGTATCAAAGATTACCAATAACGTGCAGGAGGATGTCAAGGTTAGTGTTCGAGTTTGACACAATTTGACAAGTGGCCTAAAAATAGTAATGGTTTGGTTCATTGGTGCTGAGTTTGTGTAAGAATGAGGTATGTGTGTGTGTGCTTTCATACTGGCATGCGTACAAGCATTCATTCCTTTCGGCAACTAATGGGGCCCGCAGATAGCAGCTGCGTTCGGCTAATGGGGCAACAGATAGCAGCTGTGTGTGTGTGTGTGTGTGTGTGTGTGTGTGTGTGTGTGTGTGTGTGTGTGTGTGTGTGTGTGTGTGTGTGAGTGTAATTCACCACGGTCGTCTGCTGGTCACCCAGCCAGTCTTCCCCATTACGGAGCGAGCTCAGAGCTCAGAGACCGATCTTCGGGTAGGACTGAGACCACAACATACTCCACACACCGGGAAAGCGAGGCCACAACCCCTCGAGTTACATCCCGTATCTATTTTTTACTGCTAGGTGAACAGGGGCCACACATTAAGAGGCTTGCCCATTTGCCTCGCCGCTTTACCGGTGTGTGTGTGTGTGTGTGTGTGTGTGTCCCTGACGAGACAAGCAGACGTTACCCTACGGAACGAGCTCAGAGCTCATTACTTTCGATCTTCGGATAGGCCTGAGACCAGGCAAACAACACACACCGGGACAACAAGGTCACAACTCCTCGATTTACATCCCTTACCTACTCACTGCTAGGTGAACAGGGGCTACATGTGAAAGGAGACACACCCAAATATCTCCACCCGGCCGGGGAATCGAACCCTGGTCCTCTGGCTTGTGAAGCCAGCGCTCTAACCACTGAGCTACCGGGTGTGAGTGTGTGTGTGCGTGTGCGATCGTGGATGCGAGAGAGCAAGCAAACGTGCAGGCTTGTCTGCCTGCGTTCCTGCGTGGATGCCTGCATATATATAAACTAAAATATATCATTATGTGTACTATCTAAAATGTACTAGTTTTCTGCTGTCATCATCATGACAGGGAATGGAGCATTATTTCACTTGCCATAGAAACATTATTAAAATTTCATGTCAAGTTGTGTGTGTGTGTGTGTGTGTGTGTGTTTCACTGTTTGATCTGCTGCAGTCTCTGACGAGACAGCCAGACGTTACCCAACGGAACGAGCTCAGAGCTCATTATTTTCGATCTTCGGATAGGCCTGAGACGAGGCACACACCACACACCGGGACAACAAGGTCACAACTCCTCGATTTACATCCCGTACCTACTCACTGCTAGGTGAAAAGGGGCTACACGTGAAAGGAGACACACCCAAATATCTCCACCCAGCCGGGGAATCGAAGCCCGGTCCTCTGGCTTGTGAAGCCAGCGCTCTAACCACTGAGCTACCGGGCGTGTGTGTGTGTGTGTGTGTGTGTGTGTGTGTGTTTAATAATAATTGTCTTAAAGTTTTAGATATGCTTATGTATTGCCCCACTTTAGAGTTTTGTCTTTTAGGTACTAAATTCTTTGTATTGTTTAGAATATTTTATTGTAAATCTTTGAATTATGTTAATTTTTAGAAACTAGAATTTTTAGGATGACTTATCCAGTATCTGACAAATTTGACACTTTTATTGGACCATGTACTATATTTATATCATTGAAATTTTATACTTGTATTGCTGTCGTGGTCAATAAACTAACTACTTAACTAACTAACTAACTGTGTGTGTGTGTGTGTGTGTGTGTGTGTGTGTGTGTGTGTGTGTGTGTGTGTGTGTGTGTGTGTGTGTGTGTGTGTGTGTGAGTGAGTGAGTGAGTGAGTGAGTGAGTGAGTGAGTGAGTGTGTGTGTGTGTGTGTGTGTGTGTGTGTGTGTGTGTGTGTGTGTGTGTGTGTGTGTGTGTGTGTGTGTGTGTCTGTGCGATCGTGGGTGCGAGAGAGCAAGCAAACGCGCAGGCTTGTCTGCCTGCGTTCCTGCGTGGATGCCTGCATATATATAAACTAAAATATATCATTATGTGTACTATCTAAAACGTACTAGTTTTCTGCTGTCATCATCATGACAGGGAATGGAGCATTATTGCACATAACCATAGAAACATTATTAAAATTTCATGTCAAGTTGTGTGTGTGTGTGTGTGTGTGTGTGTGTGTGTGTGTGTGTGTGTGTGTGTGTGTGTGTGTGTGTGTGTGTGTGTGATTCACTGTAATTCACTGTTTGATCTGCTGCAGTCTCTGACGAGACAGCCAGACGTTACCCTACGGAACGAGCTCAGAGCTCATTATTTCCGATCTTGGGATAGGTCTGAGACCAGGCACACACCACACACCGGGACCACAAGGTCACAACTAATCGATTTACATCCCGTACCTACTCACTGCTAGGTGAACAGGGGCTACACGTGAAAGGAGACACACCCATATATCTCCACCCGGCCGGGGAATCGAACCCCGGTCATCTGGCTTGTGAAGCCAGCGCTCTAACCACTGTGTGTGTGTGTGTGTGTGTGTGTGTGTGTGTGTGTGTGTGTGTGTGTGTGTGTGTGTGTGTGTGTGTGTGTGTGTGTGTGTGATTTAGCTAAGACTGAGAATCATGTATTGAGCTTGTTACCAGCAGTTGTAACCTATCGATCACAAAGTTAATATTTAGAAATAAGAAGCTGTACTAAAGCCGGGGTTGGTGGCTCAACCCTGTAATCCGGCGACACGGAGGCTTGGGCCAGGGACGACTTGCGGTCAGGACACCTGCTGCGGGACCCCCCATACTGAGTGGGCGTCCGCACTAAGCTTGGCATCAATATGGCCGCCTCTTGGGAGCCTGGGGCGTCCAGGTTGCTTAATGAGGTGTAATTCGGGCCAGGGGGGAAACCCAGCAGCCAAAACACCCGTGTCGAGCAGTAGTGGGATCGCGCCTATGAGTGGGCGGCCCGTGGCAGCCTTGCCAACATAGGAGAACTTGGCTCTTTTGTTCATATTCTTTGTTTACTTAATGGAATTTATGGAGAGTTATATAAAGTCATGGAGTATAAAAGGTTACCAATAACATGCAGGAGGATGTCAAGATTAATGTCCGAGTGCGAGACGATTTGACAAGTGTTCTAAAATAGGAATGTGTTGGTTCATTGGTGCTGAGTGTGTGTAAGAATGAGGTGTGTGTGTGTGTGTGTGTGTGTGTGTGTGTGTGTGTGTGTGTGCTTGTTTGTTAGATTGTTTGTGCGCGCGTGCGTGTGTGCGTGTGTGTGTGCGTGCGTGTGTATGTGTCGTAACCTGATGCAGCAGCAGAAACAAAAAAAAAAAATGAAGAAATGGAGAAACACATCTACGTAAGAGTAACATTATAGTAAAAGGATATTGACTGAGCCATAAATTTGGGAGAGTACGTTCAGGAAACAGTGGGACAGGAAGTCAGTAAATTTATACAGGTTAGGCTGCTGGGGATTAGACTTAAATCTGACGAAATGATCCAGACGGATGTCCAAGACCAAAACAAGCTTTAATGATTTTCGTAAGTGTTGTGTTGGAGTATAGTATACACGTGTGAGTCCAAGTGGCGTTGTCAATGATTAGTGAATAACAGGCGTCAATAAGCTAACTGGCTATCCAAGTTAGACCAATAAGCAACTAATCATCATAATAGGTCAAACCTGAGCCTCTGAAACACTAATAGGTAAGTGTTTCGTTTCTACATGTGTGTCCCACGTGGTGTCTTCCATGAATAGTAATTACAGCGACCAATAAGCAAACTGGCCATCTTAATAGGTCAAACTTGAGTCTCTGAAACGCCAATAGGAAGGTGTTTTGTTTCCGTAAGTGTACAACGGTTAAAAATTGAGAGAGAAGGCAGAAGCCGAGAGGTGGTGGCGCCGATGAAGAGAGGAGAGGAACCCGTAGAGTCTTGGACAGGCTCTTCTTGCATTAGTGAGTAGAACTCTTTGTTTGGTAATGCAGTCTAAGATAACTTGTATGTCATGTGAGTGAAAGGTTGAAACATGAAATAGGATGTTGGATTTGATAGGATATATATATATATATATATATATATATATATATATATATATATATATATATATATATATATATATATATATATATATATATATATATTGACAGTTGATGCAGTATTTGATATTTGAAGTGTTACTTACATATGATATGGTTGTGGTATATATGAAGAAGTTTCAAGTGTTATTTTGATATTTGGATGCATCAGCTGTGAAGTTGGCACCTGTGAAATCGTGGGAGTTTTAGATGTACGCTGATTGATATATTGATGAAGCGTTTCCGAAGATAACCTGAAACATTTCGAAGAATATTGTTTTAATTTGTGTGGCATTATTAGAAGAATTTTTGAGAAGTGGTGTACTTAATTTTGTAGTGTATTGAAATTACAAAATGCAACATAGTATGCTATATTACCTTCTATAAGGCATAAGTCTTCACACACGATAATGCAATTGTAACTTGCAAGAACAGAAATGTGTGAACGAATGTATATCATCATAATATGTACTCCCTAAAATGTACCAATTTTCTCTCATGTCAACAACATTACAGAAAATGGAACAGTATTGCACTTTCCACAGACACATTATTAAAATTCCATATTATAGAAGTAAATTCATGTGTGTGTGTGTGTGTGTGTGTGTGTGTGTGTGTGTGTGTGTGTGTGTGTGTGTGTGTGTGTGTGTGTGTGTGTGTGTGTGTGTGTGTGTGTGTGTGTGTGTGTGTGTCATTCATCTGAGACTAAGAATCATGTACTGGTGGTGGTGGTGGTGGTGGTGGCGGTAGTAGTAGTAGTAGTAGTAGTAGTAGTAGTAGTAGTAGTAGTAGTGGTGGTGGTGGTATATCTAGTGGTAGTTGTAGTGGTAGTAGAAGTAGTAGTAAGGAACTGAACTGAGAGGAAAGGAAGTGCAATAAAATAGTGTTTAGAAAAGTGTTTGAAAGTATGATCGCTAATCCATCTCACGTGCAGTAATGGTACTGTTTAACAATAAAAAAAAGTCGGCATAAGTGATTTAATATTTTTCTTCTGATTATCTATATTTTTTTCCTGCTACTTCTTCTTTACCACTTCCTCACCATACAAGATTTCAACAGGCTTTATTTGTTCTGACTTCCTAATGCTGTAAATCAGATTTTATTTTTCCAGTGATCTACAGCCTATATAGTTAACGTGCATTTTGCTTCAGAGTTTGTTGCAGAAAAATACATATTATTATGGTCAGCCCTTAAATTACAAAAGAAAATAGTATAGTGCTCAAAGAAAACGGTTTCATGCGTGACTATTTCTTTGCCGAAACAAAAGCCAATGATCGAATCCTTCAGATTCATGTGATTTACATTCCATCAATGTTATTTCTTACTCCACTCATCTTCCCTGCACTTCCTTCATGACCACACTGATACTCGCACTCTGCACCAATGAACCAAAACATTCCTATTTTAGGTCACTTGTCAAATTGTCTCGCACTTGGACACTAACCTTGACATCCTCCTGCATATTATTAATACTTTTGATACGCCACGTCTCTATATAACTCTCTATAAATTCCAATAACAATATACAAAAAAAAAAAAAGAGCCAAGTTCGCCTGTGTTGGCAAGGCTACCACGGGCCATCCACTCATAGGCGCGATCCCACTACTGCTCGACACGGGTGCTTTTGGCTGCTGGGTTTCCCCCCTGGCCCGAAATACACCTCATTAAGCAACCTGGACGCCCCAGGCTCCCAAGAGGCGGCCATATTGATGCCAAGCTTAGTGCGGACGCCCACTCAGTATGGGGGTTCCCGCAGCAGGAGTCCTGACCGCAAGCCGTCCCTGGCCCAAGCCTCCGTGTCGCCGGATTACAGGGTTGAGCCACCAACCCCGGCTGAAAAATCAACCGCGGAAATAAACCCGTTACTTATTTTGACACACATCTAGTGTTACACTCCCTACATCAGGGTGGTGAGCAGTAACAGTATTTGCTTCATGATCCTATGTAAGACAAGGCAGATACATTAGAGAAAATTCTCCAATAACGATATTTTGCATGCTAAGATAACTATCTTAAACCTTTAGTTTTCATGGTACTGTACCATTAAGGAAAAAAATGAATTTATTTTGCCCTATAAAAAAGAAGAAAAAAAGCTGCGACGTTTTTTCTTTTATACACAGACCAAGTAGATCTGGGGATGGACAGAAAATAATCAGAAGATGAAGGAAGGCAGGAAAAGGGAAGAAAAACAAATTAAAATAACAAAAAATATTTAGAAAAGAAAAACATAAAAGCAAGAATTAAAAAAATAGAAAATAAAAGATGAACAAAAAAATAAAATATACGAAATGAAAGAATCACAAGAAGATAGGAAAGGAAAAAAAGAGAAGAAACACACGAAAAACTCAGGAGATGGGAGACAAGGAAAGAAGGAGCAGCACACAAACACCCCCACTCTCTCCCTGGGTAAGTGATGTGTCCATTTGTTAAGAGAAGAGCAGTGTTCAAGAAGTACTTGTCCCCAGGCAGTGATGGGAGGCAATTAAGAGTACTTGGAAAGTATACGCGACCGGAGAAAAAAAGAAGTTGCGGAGGAGGAGGAGGAGGAGGAGGAGGAGGAGGAGGAGGAGGAGGAGGAGGAGGAGGAGGAGGAGGAGGAGGAGGAGGAGGAGGAGGGGGAGGAGGAGGAGAAGGAGGAGGAGTGTTAACGTGAGGGCATAGGTTTCGGAGTTCTGTATTTTTTTTGTTTGTCTTCTCTCTCTCTCTCTCTCTCTCTCTCTCTCTCTCTCTCTCTCTCTCTCTCTCTCTCTCTCTCTCTCTCTCTCTTTCTCTCTCTCTCTCTCTCTTTCTCAACGCTCCCCCACACCAGCAATACTCCTTGAACATCCTTACTTTCCAATCTTTTCTATCTCTCTAATAAGCCCGAACACTTAATCACCACTAATGCCATCTTACACCCCTTGCTTCCCCTACTGGAGGACGGAAAACTAATCACTCAATCTGCAGGGACCCTACACGAGGCCCCTTCACGATTAGCCGCAATAACTGACTACCTCGAAACCGATATTGGCGCCTAGAACACCAAATGATGGAACGATTCTGGAGGTTGAGATCGAGAGGGGAGGAGGAGGAGGAGGAGGAGGAGGAGGAGGAGGAGGATGTTGACAAGGCCGCACAACTTTCTCAGAGCCCACTGAGGCGTCTGACCCTCCAGGGACTTGCGGTTTGCTCTGTCCCTATCCTGCCCTCCCGACCAAACCAGAGCAGAGAATTACCGCGCCTATCTGAAGTCGTGGAACCCTGGAACCCTCCTTGGTCCACAGCGGAGAAGGGCAGAGCGTCACCCTTCCCTTCACAAAGCCAGTTTCTCCCTCTCCCTCTTCTGCTCTCCCGCCAATCGGCACTACTAAAAATGCTTCTCCACCTTGAACCTTTGACGAAAATTCCATTCAGTTGGAATCCCGAAGGACATGGTGGGATATAAATATAACTCTCAGGGGGATTACCTCGCCCGAGTGCGCTTATTGACATTTAGCTCCACCAAGGAAAAGGCCCCGTTCTTAGGTCTTTCATAATGGCAAAGTTCCATTTGGGAATTACTTTAGACATAAGAGGGATTTCCCTTCGTAGTAATCTCATGAGGAGGGATTTACACTGGGAGAGGAAATTACGAGTATTACAACGGAAAGTTGGGAGCGGGAAGAAAGGATAGAGGGAGGGTGCCAGGTGGAGTGCTGAGATGTGGAGGAGGAAGAGGAGGAGGAGGAGGAGGAGGAGGAGGGTTGATGCATGACAAAATGAGAGCTCGTAACTAAATGCTCTTAAATGCAATCAACTCTCTCTCTCTCTCTCTCTCTCTCTCTCTCTCTCTCTCTCTCTCTCTCTCTCTCTCTCTCTCTCTCTCTGTCTCTCTCATTATCTCTCTCATTATCTCTCGCATCACTTTGCAGCAGCTTTCATTCTTCGCTGGTTTCCTTTTTTTCCTTCCTTCCTTCCTTCATTCCTTCCTTCCTTCCTTATTCTGCTCCCTCCTTCCCCAATGAGCATGAAGCCAATTAGATCCACGCACATTGACAGTCTGCTTCACCTTGCAGCCAGAGGGAAGAGTCGTGCCAATTAATCAGTGCACGGATGGAGGAACCTGACATTGCCTTTACATGTATGATGCCTCGGGACACACGGGGAAGCTCCACTGTGGCATCGGCACTCGACAATGCGTAGATTCTCTTCCATGCTGGGGACTCAGAACGGGATAGGGAGTGTTATGTT
The DNA here is from genome assembly GCF_017591435.1 of Portunus trituberculatus. Taxonomy (NCBI): domain Eukaryota; kingdom Metazoa; phylum Arthropoda; class Malacostraca; order Decapoda; family Portunidae; genus Portunus; species Portunus trituberculatus. The sequence continues at coordinate 9,976,802 of NC_059271.1, read as the reverse complement.
ACTTGGGGTTTGTGGGCTTTGTCAGAGGTAGAAATTGAGATTTTTGCGAATATAAGTTGGGTGGTCGTGGTGGTGGTGGTGGTGGCAATTGCAGTAGTAATATAAGTAGTACCAAAGGTACGAGTATTGTTTTCACATGCTCGCTTTCGTGTTTTTTTTTTTTTTAATTGATCTTCCAGTTCCAGTTCGTGTAATATTCTCTTCATGACTGTTGAAGAGAAGGACAGGATGATAATAAATGTAAAGGAGGAAAGGAATTATCTTAAGGAAGAAATAGCTTTTGGAAAGAAAGGTTTTGAAAAAGGTAAAAAAAAAAAAAAAAAAAGATGGAAACTTTAGAAAATTAACAGCAAGCCGCCTACGTGGCAGTGCAAATCACTGATAGGCTGAAAGAACAGCAGTAGGAAAAGTGTACTGTTGTGATGTGAAGGTCACATTCTGTTTGCAGTTGCAACACGAAAATTACGTTTTTTTTTTTTTTTTTTTTTTTTATGACATAGATAAAGATATATTTGTTACGACATTGTGGTCAAATTTGGTTTGTTATCATATGATGGTCAAGTTTTGTTTGCTACGACATGGAGGTCGTGCTTTATTTGTTTGTTTACACCATTGGTACTTAAATATATATATATATATATATATATATATATATATATATATATATATATATATATATATATATATATATATATATTATATAATTAGCGGTACATTGATATTTAAACAACGTTTATTTAATTATCGGTACACACAAAAAGGGGCGATGGTTTTCTTTCTTCTACATTGTCTTTGTCACACACTATTTTTTTCCAACTCCTTATCTTACTTGTCTCTTTTTTACCTTCTTTTCTTTATTTATTATCCATCATCACCTTGTATTTTTATTTATCTTTCCATATTCCTCTCTCAAGTTCCTTCCTTTCCACCCTCCTCTTTCTCATAGCTATCCACGCCTTTGATATATGAGGACGTAAGAAGGCGATCATCTGCTCGTGAATTCCTTTTGTCAGAATGTAACGTCCGTCAATGTAGTTGTCTTGCAACTGCGAGGTGTCGGAGTAGCGGTAGGGCAGGTCGGTAGGGCGTTATCGCTGCTAATGACTGACAAAGACAGGTGTTGGGTAGACTTGTGCATCAGGACAGGTAATTTGGACGAAGTTGATTCGGCTTTTAAAAGGTGCTGGCAGCAGCTGGCGCTAGGAGGACAAGACTATAAGGGACTGGATTGATTAGGTTAGGTGATTTTTTTTCTAGTTCTTACGTCCGGTTTCTCTATAGTATTAGGATAGGACGATGCCTCCTGGCAGACTACTTTGGTCTTGTCATATGGGAAAAGTTATCCCGTTAGGTTAGGTGAGATGATATTGCTGGATTGCAGATGAGTATGTGGTAGATGATAGGAGAAGGAGAGCAAGAGGTAGGTAAGGACAGATGGAAGAGTAGGAATGAGCAGAAGGAATAGGGTTGATCGTTCAGTGTTAGGTTTCTCGCACCTAAACTGCGTGGAATTCTATACTAGCAACTATTAAGCTAATCTATATTGTCTCATCGTTTATAAATAAATAAATTAAAATGATATTGCTAACTTCATCTCAGTCAACCACCAAAAGTTGATGCTGGATGGCAAAGGTCGGATATGACCTTTTCCACAATTATCTATCACTGGATCTTCACTGCCAAATTCAGGTGGCCAGCTTCACGTCTTTCACGTTAACTCTTGTCTGCTGCTACGTCCACAATCTCGGAATCCAACCAGTTAGTCAGTTACACAGTGATGGTGGTCAGTCAGTCAATAAACCGATCTATTAGTTACTGAATTATCTAGTTATTTACCTTGAAATTCAGTTGGTCAACCAGTCAGTCACTCGGTCAGCCAGTTATCAATCTGGAACTCAGTAACCCAGTCTTTCAATCAGTGTCATCCGATCAGTTTCAGTAATAATTAGAGGTATTAACCAGGCTGGTAGTACCAATTCATTTGAAAACTTTCACTACCACGTGTAGGCTTAACGGCATTTTCAAACTTCCCTTATTTTGTTTCGTTCTAAAATAAAATGAACTTTTATAACTCCCAGTAAAACTCAGCTATTTTTTTCTTTTACTTACACACTTGAATTCAACTCTTTCTCTCGAAGTTTTATCACGATTCACATCGCTGCACTAACCTCTCCTTTGTTCAGACAACTATCTCGGTCTTGCTCCTCACGGCCTTTCTGGTCTTCTGCTACGTCTACTGAGTCGAGGTTCTCCAGTCAGTCAACCCTAACCGCGTGCCAGAGCCAGATGCTACTTACCTTCATTCCACGATAATGTAAGCCGTTTAGTCATCCAGTACCTTCTCATTTCCTACTATCAAAGTTTCTCTGAAAAGTTACTTCCTTTCTTCCCTTCTTCAACTTTTCTCTACCGACCTGGTTTGCTTCAACATTTCACGTTCAGACATGACGATCGCTGTTCAAATGCCAGCTCCTACAAACCTGACATGTGTCAGAAACGCTCAAATGTCTTATTTACCAACAGTCGTCGTCTTCTGGTCTCGGGACACAGCTAACTATTTCCCTACGGAAACACCTCAGACTTTGTCGTGTGTGTGTGTGTGTGTGTGTGTGTGTGTGTGTGTGTGTGTGTGTGTGTGTGTGTGTGTGTGTGTGTGTGTGTGTGTGTGTGTGTGTGTGTGTTTTACCAAAAACCAAAAGAAGAAGAAGAAGAAGAAGAAGAAGAGAGAGAGAGAGAGAGAGAGAGAGAGAGAGAGAGAGAGAGAGAGAGAGAGAGAGAGAGAGAGAGAGAGAGAGAGAGAGAGAGAGAGAGAGAGAGAGAGAGAGTGTGTGTGTGTGTGTGTGTGTGTGTGTGTGTGTGTGTGTGTGTGTGTGTGTGTGTGTGTGTGTGTGTGTGTGTGTGTGTGTGTGTGCTCGAGCGGTGCGCTCACTGTGTGCGTCTGTTGGTGACCTCTTCAGAGAGAGAGAGAGAGAGAGAGAGAGAGAGAGAGAGAGAGAGAGAGAGAGAGAGAGAGAGAGAGAGAGAGAGAGAGAGAGAGAGAGAGAGAGAGAGAGAGAGAGAGAGAGAGAGAGAGAGAGAGAGAGAGAGAGAGAGAGAGAGAGAGAGAGAGAGAGAGTGTGTGTGTGTGTGTGTGTGTGTGTGTGTGTGTGTGTGTGTGTGTGTGTGTGTGTGTGTGTGTGTGTGTGTGTGTGTGTGTGTGTGTGTGTGTGTGTGTGTGTGTGTGTGACTATCTCCACTCATATACATATGTTGACGAATCACCAACACAGACCTGTTCTCTGCACCTGTTGCTTAATAACCATCACTGTGAACACGGCGCCTGTTATCACCACTCAGTCAGCCAGTTAGTCCAACGAAACGCAATCAATCAGTCAGTCAGCAAGCTTGTCAGTCAGTCATCCAGCATTCAAGACCACAAACCTTAGTATTTCTCAGTCCAGCCAGGCGAGTATCAACTAGGATGACAAAGGGACAAAATCAATGGAGTGTCGATCAGTCAACCAGTCTCACGTGTTCCAGTCAATGAGGTGGAAGGTCTTCGTCTCAACACCGATTTTATGTTGGTGTGCAGCCAGTCACTGGATCTTCCCTCTCCCTTACCTCTCCCAACTCCTTGCCTCCCTCCAGCCTTCCTTCCATCCTTCCCTGCTCTTCCTATCTTCTCGTTCTTTCCTTTTTCCTCTCTCCTCCCTTCGCCTGCCGGCCATCCCACCCTGCCGCCTTCCCCTCCCTCCCCTATCAACATTCCCTCCCACCCCTCCCTCCTTCGGCCACGCCAGAGAAAACTAATCCTGGGATGGAAGGAGACTTTATGAGGCTCCCTTTCCTCCTGCACCACACGTACACACGACCGTGAAAACACACACACACACACACACACACACACACACACACACACACACACACACACACACACACACACACAACTTGAGCGTCCGTTCACAGGCGCACACATCCAGATAGACGCACACACCTACACACACGCACATACCAGATACACACACACACGTCCATGTCTGCTCCCTCACTTTCTTGCACACACACACACACACACACACACACACACACACACACACACACACACACACACACACACACACACACATCACACACTCTCTCTCTCTCTCTCTCTCTCTCTCTCTCTCTCTCTCTCTCTCTCTCTCTCTCTCTCTCTCTGGCTGTTCAGGAATCTATAATAATACAATTTTGAAGAATTTCCTTTTTTCAACTCCTTCCTCTCCTTGATATTTATTTACCTCTCCATTGTCTCCTGCAGGGTGCCTGGTGGAATTTTCCCTCCGATAACTTTCTGCCTCTTATCTACTCTCTTTCAAAATATTTCTACCTATCATTCTTTCTCTCATTTCGGCTCTATATTCATTAGTATCTTTATTTTCTAGGACCGATCATCTGTTTATCTCTCGCCTGTGAAAATACACACACACACACACACACACACACACACACACACACACACACACACACTTGAGCGTTCCTTCACAGGCGCACACGTCCAGATAAACGCACACACCTACACACACGCACATACCAGACGCACACACGTCTATGTCAGCTCCCTCACGTTCTTGCGCGCGCACACACACACACACACACACACACACACACACACACACACACTCACGTGTATGTCAGCTCCCTCACGTTCTTGCACACACACACACACACACACACACACACACACACACACACACACACACACACACACTCACGTGTATGTCAGCTCCTCACGTTCTTGCACACACACACACACACACACACACACACACACACACACACACACACACACACCGACTGAATATCTTTATTCTCTCTCTCTCTCTCTCTCTCTCTCTCTCTCTCTCTCTCTCTCTCTCTCTGACATCCCTTCTCTGGCTGTTATTTATTATAATACAATCTTTATTTTGTTTTACTTTTTTATCACCTCAACACTTATTTTCTTTTCCATTGTCTCTCGCAGGGCGCTTGGTGGAATTTTCCTTTTGATGACTTTCTGCCTCATAATTACTTTCCCTCAAAATATTTCTTCCTATTGTTCTTATTCTCATTTCAGTTCATTATTTTATTTTTACCATGACTTTTTTTTAGGACTGACCATCTGTTTATCTCTCATTCTCGTGTGTGTGTGTGTGTGTGTGTGTGTGTGTGTGTGTGTGTGTGTGTGTGTTTCCTCCCTTTTTCTCTTTATTTTCCTCACTGTCCTAGGAAGCTAATCTAAATAAAATTAAAATACTACTACTTTCATTTTTACTAATTAATTTCAGAGCTAAAAATCGTTAATTGACGGACACTAAAAAAGATACAGAGAGAGAGAGAGAGAGAGAGAGAGAGAGAGAGAGAGAGAGAGAGAGAGAGAGAGAGAGAGAGAGAGAGAGAGAGAGAGAGAGAGAGAGAGATGTAGACTTGTATGAAAACTTTGTCTTAGCTACATTATACCCTTTTCAAAATTTTTGCTTAATATTTTTTTTTTCATTTACCTTAATCATTTCGTTCTTCTAATTAACCATGTTCCTTTGAGTACTATAAATTCTGCGGTCTTTGATTATCTCATTCATTAGATATATTTTCTAGATAGCGTCTCTTCAACTTCTCTGCCCTGTCACCGACTACTCCGACTGAATAATTTATGACCTTTCCTTTCTTCATTTCCCCTTCTACTCGTATTCTTTTTTCTTTCCTTCTCTCCGTTTTCGCAGTTCTTTCCTTTCCTTTCCCTTTTTCTTTCCTCTTACTCTTCTGTTCTTTTTTTTCGTTTTCCACTCTCTATTCTCTGTTCCTTCTTTACCTTGTCTCCTGCATCTTCTTTCTTTTTCCTCCCCTTATCTTCCTGTTCATTTCCCTTGTCTACCTGATCTCCTTTCTCTCTCTCTCTCTCTCTCTCTCTCTCTCTCTCTCTCTCTCTCTCTCTCTCTCTCTCTCTCTCTCTCTCTCTTCCTTTAGTTTCTCTCATATATTTTCTTGTCTCTCTTCCTCTCTTCCCTTCCCCTTTGCCTCTCTCATATCCCTTTCTCCTCGTCCTCTCCCTCTTTACATGGTTTCCTTGCCAACTACTTGTTGCCGAAAAAATCACAGTCTGCTCACTTTCAAAGCATTGCTGTGACGAATTAGAGAAGCAACAAGGGTCGGGAAAACAACATGGTAGGGACGGCGAAAGGAGCAGAGACAATGTATTAACGGAGATATTGAGAAATGAAGGGTACACAGAACGTACGATGCCAAGTCAACAACTTACCGAGTTCTGCGAAAGTTTGTATTAACGATATAGCGTACGATGCGCTAAATACGAAGGTTGCTAGTATTTGGTCAGGATATAAGAGTTTCTCCCCACCACCCAGCAAAGATAATTGGTTTATCATGTGATAACCTCCATAGGGAAACGCACTATATTACAGCTAATCACTGTCGGTATAGGAGAAGGAAAGAAAAGTAAGTAGATCTCTCCCTTCCTATCCTATCATTAGTCGAACTTATGAAACAAAATACGAGGAAGTTTTGGATTTGTAAGAGAAATTTTATATAAAAGTTCCCCATATGATGCAGGGCATATCTAAATTACACAATCACGTATATTCTTCTCTAATAAGGAAAATAGTTGTTCCAATCAAACAGTCGCTTCCCTCATTACCCACTTCCACTTTATTCCAGTGTTCTAGGTTGGTGCATATAACAGACATGAGTGCTATGGTTACGCCCGCTCTGCTGCACCTCTCGTTCAAGGAGCGGTCATCCAAAAGACATACGCGTATGTCAGTACTGTCAATATATATATTTTTTTCGAACAAGGTCTCTCCTGATGCTTGATTCTTTTTTGTTTTTTCTTCAGTCTGCCTAACTGTTAAATTTTTATACATACTATGCTTGAAAACACACACGCACTCACAAATGAAATAAAAATGATGACAGAAAAAATGACAAAAAAATATTTTTCTAACATTAATATATCAATTCTTTTCTTACGTTATATGCGCATTTTGAACGAACTGTGAATTGATCGAGAACAGATATGGGCAGAACTGGCAGGCTTACTCCACTCACGATCCCTTTGAAATATTGTTATGGTTCGAAAGTGGTTTGAGCGTGAGTTGTATCTCTCTCTCTCTCTCTCTCTCTCTCTCTCTCTCTCTCTCTCTCTCTCTCTCTCTCTCTCTCTCTCTCTCTATATATATATATATATATATATATATATATATATATATATATATATATATATATATATATATATATAATATTTGGGCGGAGCAAGGTGAACCTGGAAGGAACAAGAGCGTAGTGGTAAAGATTATCCGGGCTACGGTGTAATTCTTTCGGTTGTGTTCCTTATATAAGAACTAGTTTTGTGCAGCCAGGTATTGTTTTTTTTTTTTTCATGTGGCGTAGAAAAGGAGGCGAAGGAGGAGGTGGAGGAGGTAAATTGCATCCAGAAATATCATGTAATTCTCGTTCAAGATTTTAAAATTTTTTTTATGTGGTATCACATCAGAGAAATGTTAGAAAAAAGAAGGCGTTAATCTCTTATGAATGAAATTCAGGTGCCTTAAATAAAACAACATGTACTTCTCGACGTAAGACTCCATCTGGTAGTATTGTGAAAGTAGTATACTTTGGTAAAGAGGAAGCTGATAGTGGTGGTGAAGGTGGTGGTAGTGGTAGTAGTAGTAGTAGTAGTAGTAGTAGTAGTAGTAGTAGTAGTAGTAGTAGTAGTAGTAGTAGTAGTAGTTGTTGTTGTTGTTGTTGTTGTTGTTGTTGTTGTTGTTGTTGTTGTTGTTGTTGTTGTTGTTGTAGTACTAGTAGTAGTAGTAGTAGATGTAGTAATAGTAGTAGTAGTAGTAGTAGTAGTAGTAGTAGTAGTAGTAGTAGTAGTAGTAGTAGTAATAATAGTAATAGTAGTAGTAGTAGCAGCAATAGCAGTAACAGCAGCATTAATAGCAACAGCAGCAGCTCTTTTTTTATTACGTGAAAATCAACTCTCAACGGAATCTAAATCACATACACTAAACTGATCACTGTAGGTCCATTTTTCATCCAATATTTCAAGAAAATCAGACCTCAGACGCCATGATCTACGTCCCATGTCACCACTGTGCTCTTTGTTCCCAGAAATTTTAACGTTTATTTTTTTTTTTCCATTCGTTATCCGCAAAAAAAAACTCTAAAATCTTTCCCATGCAACGTTCATAAATACTAATGAATTTACAAGGACATAAAACTAGAACATAAATTCTCTCTCTCTCTCTCTCTCTCTCTCTCTCTCTCTCTCTCTCTCTCTCTCTCTCTCTCTCTCTCTCTTGAAAATCTTTATTGTACAAACCCATCAATGAATAAATAGCTGTTCTTCTTAAGATTGTTTTTTTTTTTTTATATTTCGACAGTTATTTAAATATAAATATCAAACGCGATGCAAAATATGTTCATAAAGTAATAGAAATGTTAACTGCGATGCTAAAAAATGAAGAAACCGTAGATGTCAGATTGTTCAGCAAGGTTGTGAATCATTCCTGTTTCTGGTTAAGTAACGTTTCCAGAAGAGCACGCGATATTGGTTTCACATAAAATACAAACGTCATTTTTTTTTATCAATTTTGACTCTTACGTAAAACAAAAAATGAAAAAATAAATCGACATATGAAATAAGGGTAGAATGAACGTATTTTCTAGAGTAGTAATAAAAAAAAACTATTTCCTTGTTAATTATTTGTGAAATCAATCTGTCTTATGCATAAACGTGCTGTTGCCTACAAATACAATTTTAGCCAATCATGCAACAAATAATACATTGTTGAGTTATGGTATATACAAATTCATTATCTAAATTTTATTATTCAACTCTGAAAAATGCATACATCATGCAATCAACAATGCCGAGGTAACCCGACACTCAACATTGCTAAAGAGGAAAGGTGATATTAAAGTACAAATAAGGAAAACTATTTAAATGCATTCATGTGAAATATACGCATAAACGATTATTTCATGTAGTGTGAGCGGTGGAGTAAGCAAAACACAGAACACACTCCAATTAAACACACACACACACACACACACACACACACACACAGAGAGAGAGAGAGAGAGAGAGAGAGAGAGAGAGAGAGAGAGAGAGAGAGAGAGAGAGAGAGAGAGAGAGAGAGAGAGAGAGAGAGAGAGAGAGAGGAAATAATGAAGATTGCAAGAGATGGAAGAAAAGGTCATTATCATTGTTCATGTTGAAATATTGATTTACTTTGATAAAAGGTCAACAATTAATTAGTCTTAATGGACAAGTTAACAAATATCTAGATCAAGCGTGATTTATGTAGTTTTACTGAAAGCAATCTCTGACAAAGTTACAATCCAATGCTGTTTGCAAGAATAACAAAAATTGAAGTAGTAGTAGTAGTAGTAGTAGTAGTAGTAGTAGTAGTAGTAGTAGTAGTAGTAGTAGTAGTAGTAGTAGTAGTAGTAGTAGTAGTAGTTCAGCCTGTTCATAAAAAGGGTGACCGTTCTAATCCCTTAAACTACCGTCCTATAGCTTTAATCTTTTGCTTGTCTAAAGTTTTTGAATCTATCCTGAATAGGAAGATTCTTAAACATCTGTCACTTCACAATCTTCTATCTGATCGCCAGTATGGCTTCCGTGAAGGTCGCTCTACTGGTGATCTGGCTTTCCTTACTCGGTCATCCTCTTTTAGAGATTTCGGTGAAACTTTTGCTGTCGCGTTAAACATATCAAAAGCTTTTGATAGAGTCTGGTATAAAGCTTTGATTTCTAAACTGCCCGTCTACGGTTTCTATCCTTCTCTCTGCAACTTTATCTCAAGTTTCCTTTCCGACCGTTCTATTGTTGCTGTGGTAGACGGCCACTGTTCTTCTCCTAAATCTATCAATTATGGTGTTCCTCAGGGTTCTGTCGTGTCACCCATTATCTTTCGATTATTCATTAATAATCTAAACTGAACTTCTTGCCCTATCCACTCTTACGCCGATGATACCACCCTACATCTTTCAACGTCCTTACAGAGACGACCAACCCTTCAGGAAGTCAACAGATCACGCAGGGACGCTACATAACGGCTGACTTCTGATCTTTCTAAGATATCTGATTGGGACAAAGAAAATCTAGTAGTTTTCAATGCCTCAAAAACTCTATTCTACCATCTATCAACTCGACACAACCTTTCAGACCTTTTCTTCAATGACACTCAACTGTCTCCGTCTTCCACACTGAATATCCTCGGTCTGTCCTTTACTCATAATCTTAACTGGAAACTTCACATCTCATCTCTTGCTAAAACAGCTTCTATGAAGTTAGGTGTTCTGAGGCGTCTCCGCCAGTTTTTCTCGCCCCTCCAACTGCTAACTCTGTACAAGGGCCTTATCCGCCCCTGTATGGAGTACTCTTCGCATGTTTGGGGGGTTCCACTCATAGTTTTATTAGATAGGGTGGAATCAAAAGCTTTTCGTCTCATCAACTCCCCTCCTCTGACTGACTGTCTTCAGCCTCTTTCTCACCGCCGAAATGTTGCATCTCTTTCTATCTTTTATCGCTATTTTCATGCTAACTGTTCTACTGATCTTGCTAACTGCATGCCTCCCTTCTTCCTGCGCCCTCACTGCACAAGGCTTTCTTCTTCCTCTCATCCCTATTATGACCAACACTCTAACGCAACAGTTAACCAGTACTCTCAATCATTCATGCCTTTCACTGGTAAATTCTGGAAGTCCCTATCTGCTTCTGTATATCCGCCTTCCTAACACTTGTCTTCTTTTAAGCGGGAGGTATCAAGACATTTGCTTTCTAATTTTGGCTAACGCTTTTTTTTTTTCGTCTAGAGAACCAGCACCCCAGTGGGTCTTTTCTTAATATTTTCTGCTCTTGGCTGACCCTCTCTCCTACATAAAAAAAATAGTAGTAGTAGTAGTAACAGTAGTAGTGGTAGTGGTAGTGGTAGTAGTAGTAGTAGTAGTAGTAGTAGTAGTAGTAGTAGTAGTAGTAGCACCATCACTATCACCGTCAAAATCACCATCACCGTCACCCTCACCGTCAGTGTCACCATCACCACCACCACCACCATCATCACCACCGCCATCACTACCAGCATTATTATAAATTTCCTCTACACACTGACAAGGAGACCCTTCACTAACACCTGTTTCCTTCCACTCCTCAGCCTCCATCCATTCCTTCTCCTCCCCCTCCTCCTACCTGAAGACTTCTAATTAAACTGCAGAAACAAAAAGATGCACGACATAGTTCCTTCTTGAGATATGTAAAAGAAAAAACAAGTGGCACAACCATAACTTTCCGCTCCTATTTGCTTACCTTTCCCCTTCCTGTTACACCTACCTCTCCTTTCATTTCCCGTCCCTTTCCCTTTTCCACCCAAGCCACGCCAAAGCCAGACTCAAATCCCCATAGTGGCTAACTCATTTTTTCCCTCAGGAGGCGGGCAAGGTTCCTCTACTTCCCCTCAACTTTTCCTTCGGCCCTCAGCCAAAGTTTCCTTGTAGTCGCGTCTGAAGGGGAAATACTTAACCAGAAAGAAAGAAGAAAAAAAAATGATTATTCCAATCCACAAGTTTGTTTGTGTGTGTGTGTGTGTGTGTGTGTGTGTGTGTGTGTGTGTGTGTGTGTGTGTGTGTGTGTTTAAGGAAAAAAAAAGTCACAATGCACTTACATAAAGGGAGAAAGGTGAGGAGAATTAAATACAAACACACACACACACACACACACACACACACACACACACACACACACACACACACACACACACACACACACAGCGAGAGTGAGACAAGAAGACAGTAAGCAATAAAGAATCAAGGAATTACTCAACGCACTACATAGTTCAAAAGAACAATTCGAAGCACCACGGATCAAATAAAATATATGATAAATAAATACAACACAGGGACTTCCTGAGAGAGAGGAAAAGAAAAAAAAACTACAAAGGGATAACTTAAATTCATTCTATTTTGTAATGTTTAATCGTGATTCAGAGAGAATAAAAGTGAAATACATCCTTTTTATGTCCAGCCACAGAAAGGGAAAAAAAAAGAAAGAAAAATTCTCACCAAGACGCGTGGGGTCAGAGACACTGAGACAAAGGTCACTAAGTGGGTGCAATTTTCACGATAATTTGGAAGGTGCTATGAGTAAGAGAAAGAGGGAAGGAAAGGAAGGAGAGAGACACCTGACTCATTGGTTAATTAAGAATTCTACTGCAGCAATAAGGTTAAATTTGGTCGATAGTGAACTGGCTGTAAGGAATATTGGGTTCATGTGACATAAAAAGAAGTTAAAATAAATAATATTCAGTCTAGAGGATATGAATAGATAATAATGACGATGATGGGAGATGTGAAGAGTAGTTTGGATGAAAATATCTTATTTTAATTATTTGTAAACATAAAACACGTGACGGATATATGACGTAAATGAAAAAAAGGGAATAAACAAATGAGAAGGATACTATAAATCAAGCAGAAGAGAAGATGAAGGTCAAGGTGAAGAACAAAAACTGGATGCGGAGAGGGAAGTGGCTAGGATGGCAAATAAAAAAAAAAATAGATACAAAATGAATAAAAAAAAACATTCATATAAATCCAAAACACCTGCATGATATATGAAGAGAAAAAAAAAGCAAGAAGGAGATTAAGGCTCAGGTAAAACTAAAAAGATTATATAAATGAAACTGAAAAAAAAACAACCTAGATAAGGCTGTGAGGATGGGGAGAAAGGCTGGGAGGACTGGAAAAGGAGAAGAGAAAGGGTCTGTGGGAGACACGGGAATAGGCTTGGTGGTTTTCAATTATTGGATTACCAGGAAATTACTGAGCTCAGCACCTGCCGGTTTGCCACACCTGCGCTGAGAATACTGATTGGGGCAAGTGACCGGCGACTCCCATCCTTAGCTCGCCTATCTGTCTGTCTGCCTACAGGTCTGTCTGGCAGTGCGGGTCAGTAACATTTGTTGTTTGTCTTTTTCACTTTTATGTAAATTTTAAAGAGGTACGAGAGATTATTTTTGTTTACTGTTGGCATTTAGTTGTTCTGTATAATGGACGTTACTATCATTTGGTAACAGAAGGAGGAGTAGGAGGAGGAGGAGGAGGAGGAGGAGGAGGAGGAGGAGGAGTAGGGGCAAATATTTTACAATATATATATATATATATATATATATATATATATATATATATATATATATATATATATATATATATATATATATGAAAAAAAAAGATGATGAGCAAAACACCAATTGACAAAAGTAGATATCTAGCCTTCAAAAGTACACATTAGACTGCAGTACAAATATCGTATAAAAAAAGCTTATCACCGGAAATATTGTCCAAGTAGGAGTGAAAGCGTTCATAAATCAACAAACATTATTCTTGCCTCCTCATACATGCCTGACCGTATAATGCACCTCTCAAACTCATCAGCATCATCAAAGATCGCAAACCTCGTTCTCAGCACACATTCCTTAACTTTTCTCCTTTTGAGTATACACAAAGCTCTGCGCCCCTTACCACGAGTCCCTCAGCATTCTCCAGCACACTGCAGCCCTCCACTTTTCCTCCACAGCCTTCGTCTCCACTCAGCCTCCACTCATCGCAAGCACGCAGCCCCCAGCCCCTTAATCGCACTCTGAGGGCCAAGGAACCTTCACTCACAGCCTGGTCTTCGCTCGAGGCGGCGAGAATACCACGAACCACGTCACGCCAGAGAGAGGTGTTGAGTGCAGCTATTTTTCTTGATCAGGAAGGACTGATTGCGACGGCCGAAGAGAAGCACAAGTGAACACAAAGGAGTAACAAGAACCAGTAATATGTTCGCCTTTATGGTGGGTGTGGGAATCTGACTGTATTATCTAACATGAATTGAAAGAAATGAGTGATATAATACAGAGGAAAAGGTAGGAAAAGAGATCGTTTAAGGAAGCTTTTAGGATGCATGATATATTATTTTTTTTACTAAACTACTCTAAACTACTTGAATGACGAAGGATAATACTCAAAAGTACAAGATTTCTCAAGGCAAATTAATTTCGCAAGTAAAAAAAAAATGCTATAGAGTGTTGACAAATAAAGCATAGAATTAGCCATGACAGAGGCTACTTTGTTTATTTTTGTTGATTGTTAGTGGAAATGTGGTAATCGTTCACTGGAGGAAAACAGATGGAATAGGAGGAGAGGAACTGATGAGGAAAAAGTGGGGAGGAACAGTAGGAGGGGCTGAATACAAAGGGATACAAATGAAAGCCGAATAGCGATAGAACTTTAGATCCTTTCAAGGAATAGAGATAGAACAGCATAACCTTCTCCCCACCCACCACTTCCTGCTGGAGGAAGAGGAGAAGGAGGAGGAGGAGGAGGAGGAGGAGGAGGAGGAGGAGGAGGAGGAGGAGGAAGAGGAGAAGGAGAAGGAGGAGGAGGAGGAGGAGGAGGAGGAGGAGGAAAAATACAAAGGAATAAAAAAGAAGTCCAAGCAGCAACAGATACTGAGTTCCTTACAACATAGCTATTCCAATATAACTACTACTGAAAGAGGCAGAGGGTAGCACATGAGAAGTCTCATCTTCATCCCATACTTCTATAAGTCTAGCCGGAGCTGGCCGGAATAATAATAACAAAGAAACGAAAATCGTACAAGGTTGCACAGGAGGATATAACATGGAAATTGAAAGGACCGTACAAGAGAGATTATGTGAAAATGTCAAAATCTTTCAAACTCAAACTCCTTTCGTGACTTCTGGCATCTGGCCAAAAAACATCTCTAACAACTTTACTTCTTAATCTTTCCCTCCTTAATTTTATCCTGATGGTACCACTGCCATCTCATCTGTCTCTAAAGCTGAACTCTTCTTTTAAACCTTTGCTAACAACTCCACCTTGGACGATTCTGGGCTTGTCCCTCCCTCTCCCTCTTCCTCTGACTATTTCATGCCTACAATTAAAGTTCTTCGTAATGATGTTTTCCTTGCCCTCACTTGCCTAAACTCTCGAGAGGCTTATGGACCTGATGGGGTCCCTTCTATTGTTCTCGAAAACTGCGCTGGCCAAACTCTTTCAACTATGTCTATCGACTTCTACCTTTCCTTCTTGCTAGAAGTTTGCCTGCATTCAGCCTGTTCCTAAAAACGGTGACCGTTTTAATCCCTCAAGCTACCGTCCTATAGCTTTATTTCTTGCTTGTCTAAAGTTTTTGAATCTATCCTCAATAGGAAGATTCTTAAACATCTGTCACTTCACAATCTTCTATCTGATCGCCAGTATGGCTTCCGTCAAGGTCGCTCTACTGGTGATCTTCTGGCTTTCCTTACTGAGTCTTGGTCATCCTCTTTTAGAGATTTCGGTGAAACTTTTTTTGTTGCGTTAGACATATAAGCTTTTGATAGAGTCTGGCACAAAGCTTTGATTACAAAAGTGCCCTCCTACGGTTTTTATCCTTCTCTCTGTAACTTTATCTCAAGTTTCCTTTCCGACCGTTCTATTGCTGCTGTGGTAGACGGCCACTGTTCTTCTAAATCTATTAATAGTGGTGTTCCTCAGGGTTCTGTCCTGTCACCCACTCTCTTTCTATTATTCATTAATGATCTTAACCAAACTTCTTGCCCTATCCACTCCTACGCTGATGATACCACCCTACATCTTTCCACATCTTTTCAGAGTCGACCAACCTTTCAGGAAGTCAACAGATCACGCCGGGACGCCACAGAACGCCTGACTTCTGATCTTTCTAAGATTTCTGATTTGGGCAGAGAAAACTTAGTAGTGTTCAATGTCTCAATAACTCAATTCCTCCATCTATCAACTCGACACAACCTTTCAGACAACTATCCCCTCTTCTTCAATGACACCTAATTGTCTCCTTCTTCCACACTGAATATCCTTGTTCTGTCCTTTACTCATAATCTTAACTGGAAACTTCACATCTCATCTCTTGCTAAAATAGCCTCTATGAAGTTAGGCGTTTAGCGGCGTCTCCGCCAGTTTTTTTTTTTTTTTTTCGTCCTTCCAACTGCTAACTCTGTAAAATGACCTTATCCGTCCATTTATATAGTATTCTTCGCATGTCTGTCTTCAGCCTCTTTCTCACCGCAGAAATGTTGCAACTTTTATGGGTATTTTCATGTTAACTGCTCTACTGATGTTGCTAACTGCATGCCTCCCCTCCTCCTGCAGCCTCGCTGTACAAGACTTTCTTCTTCCTCTCATCCCTATTCTGTCCAACTCTCTAATGCAAGAGTTAACCAGTGTTCTCATTCATTCATACCTTTCTCTGGTAAACTCTGAGACTCTCTGCCTGTTCCTATATTTCCATCTTCCTACGACTTGACTTGTTTTAAGAGGGAGGTGTCAAGACATTTGCTCCTGTCTTTCGGCTAATTATTTCCAATTCTTTTGGGGAAAGTGCATTTAAAGTGGGATTCTTTTTGTTTTTCTATTGCCCTTGACTGGTTTCCTTTCTGCATAAAAAAAACTCCTCTACCATGACTCTCGTTGAATAGGATACATTTTTACTAGACGACTATAGTGATGGCTTAGTTACTCAGATAAGAGGACCTAATAAAAAAATACATAAAAATAAGAGTGGTAAATAATGAAAACGGGAAAAAAAAAGAAAAACAAAGCTACCACCATCATGACCACCACTACAGCTACTAATACTATTACTACTAACACCACTATTACTACTACTACTACTGCTACTACTACTACTAATAGTAACTAGTAATACCACTACTACCGCTCCCACAACCAGCTTCACCACCGGCGGCGCCACAAGCACATTCATTGCATTAATTTTCCAAATTCCTTGCGATTTAACTCAGCACGGCAAGCGGGCGCTGCATGTGTGTGTGTGTGTGTGTGTGTGTGTGTGTGTGTGTGTGTGTGTGTGTGTGTGTGTGTGTGAGCAGGTGTGGATTCCGCCGCCCTACGCCTGAAAGCCAGTCAGTTGCATATCCAAGCCTTGATTATTGTTGGACCAGAACACGCTGCCCTCTCTCCCTCCTCCTCCTCTTCCTCTTCCTCTTCCTCTTCCTCCTCCTCCTCCTCCTTCTCCTCCTCCTCCTACTCGTCCTCCTCCTCATCCTTCTCCTCATCCTCCTCCTCGTCCGCCCTCCCCACTTTCTCCTCATCAGTTCCTCCCCTCTTATTCCTTCTCTTATTGCTGAAACTGTTGCTATTATTGTTTTTTTTTTCATTGTGTACTTCATTTTCTCCTTTATTCCAATCTTTTTATCATGTTATTCACGTTTCCTTGTTGTTTTTTATTGTGATTTTTTTGTTTTCATTACCTTCCTTTTCATCGTTTTTTTTTTCACTTCTCCTTTCTTACTCTCTCATTGTATGTTTTTTTTTCCCCCTCTTACCTTCCCTCCCTCCCTCTATGTCTCTTTTCAGCGTTTCCTTCACCCCCCTCCTACTCTTCCTCCTCCTCCTCCTCCTTTCCTTTTCTCCTTCCTTCCTTTGTCGTGGACTGAACCGAAGTGGAGTCTTTTCTCTTACCCCCCCCCTCTCTCTCTCTCTCTCTCTCTCTCTCTCTCTCTCTCTCTCTCCTTCCTGCGTCCTTCTAGCCCGCATGACGTCACCCTTCATTTGCATGTTTGATCTGCTAATGCATGCGTGGTGCCTCGTGGTTTTAATGTATGCATGCCTCCGTTTAATGCCTTCCACCTTCCTGATTCGTGATTGCTCGCTTCCATTCTATGAGCACATGCATGTACCTTCATCAGTATCGACCATCCATCCACTCCATCATCTTCTATCCATTACCTGTGCTCTTATTATCACAAACACCACTATGCAAAATTATTAACGGTTCCCTTCACTCACTCAAGTTTCTCCATGGTGGACGTTACCAGTTCCTCTTGCGTTGCACTTCAGCCAACCGAAGCCTAATTTGCTGACTTTTCCATTTCTTCACTAATATAAGTAATTGCGTCTAGTTTGGCTTCTCCACTCCATTATAGAAAGGAGAGAGTGCGAGCAAGATCAAAGGCTGCATACTGTTAATATTAGAGGAATATTGTTAATACATCAACACATAGCATCTCGTCTAACTATTACCATTAGTGTATGAAGCCTTATGATTGCATTCTTTAAAGCTGTGACTCTCATTATAACTATTATATTCAATGCCACACAAGTTACTTATTAGTCGTGTTTGATGGTCCGTTTTTCCAACTGGTTATTCTTAAGCTATCATTTGAAGGTATGCAGTTAGCAAGATCAGAAGAGCAGTTGGCTTGAAAACAGCGGTAGAATAGAGCAAGATATGCAACACTGCGACAACGAGAAAGAGACTGAAGACAGTTAGTCAAATAAAAAGGAGTTAATAAAAGGAAAAGCTCTTGATTCCACCATATATAAAAAAAAAGCAAAAGTGGAATCTCCCATACATATGAAGAGCTCTATATATGAGTTGGGGGAAGGGTGATAAAAAAAACAACAATGACGACTCAGATCACCTAACTTCAGAGAAACTGTTTGAGCAAGATGAAATGTAGAGTTTCCAGTTTCTAATGTAAGTTTAGAGCAAACAGTGGATATGCAGTGTAGAAGATGGGGACAATTTTGTATCATTGAAGAAAAGGAGATATTTGTCTGGAAGGTTGTGTCGAGTTGATAGATGGAGGAATTGAGTTTTTGAGGCATTGAACTAATACTATACTTATAGACAATGCAAAGTTTTCTCTGCCCCAATCAAAAATTTTAAAGAGATCGGAAGTCAGGCTTTAAGTTGCGTCTCTGCGTGATCTGTTTACTCCCTGAATAGTTGGTCGTCTCTAAAAAGACGTGAAAAAGTGTAGGGTGGTATGATTAGCGTAGGAGTGCATAAGACAAGAAGTCTGCTTTAAAACCATTGAGAAATAATAAGAAGAAAGTGGGTGACACGACAGAACCCTGACACCACTGTTTATAAATAAGGGAAAGAACAGTGAACGGCCGGAGGAAATGAGATGAAGTTGGAAAAAGAAGGATAAAAACTGTAAGGGGGTAGTTTCGGAGGTTGATTCGATATCAAAGCTTTATGCCAGACTCCATCAAAAGCTTTTGATATGTCTAAGGCAACAATAAAAGTTTAATTAAAATCTCCAAAAGAGGATGATTATGACTCAGTAAGTAACCCCGGGAGATCATCATTCAAGCAACTTTGAAGGAAGCCATACTGGCGATCAGATAGAAGAAGATTGTGCAGTAATAGATGTTAAAAATCTTCGTGTTGAGCACAGACTGAAATACTTTAAGATAAAAATGAGAGTAAAGCAAGAGAGCGGTACTTTGAGGGATTAGAACGGTCACTCTTTTTTAGAAAAAAATTGAATGTAGGAATACTTCCAGCAAAAAGGAAAGGTAGAGAAGTCGTTAGACAGAATTGGATGAGTTTGACTGGGCAAGGTGCAAGCACGGAGGCAGAGTTTCTGAGGACAAAAAGAGGGATCCCATCAGGTCCATAAGCCTTTGGAGGTTTTAGGCAACCGAGGGCATGGAAAACATCAATGCGAAGAAATTTAAACAATGGCATGAAGTAGTTACAGAAGATAGGAGGGAGGAACAAGCCCAGAATCATCCGAGGAAGAGCTTTTAACAAAGGTTTGAGAGAAGAGTTCAGCTTTAGAAACCGATATGATTCCAGTGGTGCTATCAGAATGAAATAAAGGAGAGGAAGATGAAGGTGTAAAGTTATGGAAGATGTTTTTGGCCAGATGCCATAAGTCTCGAGGGAAGATTTTGACACTTTTTATGAATGAAGGAGTGCTTTTTGCCAAGTTGGCAAGACTCCAGGGCAGAAATATAAAGCAGTACTCCTATAATTCTAAAGGTTCTTTGTATGTTACTCCTCTACTCAAGTATCTCAGTTGTTACTACCAATCCCTCAATTGTTCTTTCTTACTCTTGTTTTTTCTTGTTACTGACATATTTTTCACTTCTATGATATTTATCTTTTCACATATACTTTGCACCTTTTCTTGTTTATCTCTATTATTATTATGTGTGTTTTTTTTGTTCCCATTTCTACGGTATTTAATCCTGCTGCCCTAATTCACCCATTGTACTCTCTGCTATCTATCCTTTCCTTTGTTTGTCCCCACTACCTTTCTCCTATTCTTCTGTGCAATTTTCCTACTTGTTTATTTTTTTTCTTATCCCAGCTACCCTAACGCATCCGTTTCTTGTTTCTTCTTTACTGCCCTACTTTGTTTGTCCTCTTCTTGCTTGTTGTTTCTCACCTTTCTCTCCTGCACATCTGTTCTTCTGTCCTTTCTCACACCTCCTTCAGTATAGTCTTTGCTCCTGCTCATTACCTCTGTCTGCTTCCTCCTTTTGCTTCACCCCTGCTTCCCTTCCCTTCCTTCCACTCCTAATCAACCGTAGTGTTCACCCTTGTTTCCTCCCCCGCTGAGCCAGATTCCTTCACGCACCCTGCCGCTCACCCTCTCCTTTCCTTTGACTTGGTATGCTAATCGTTCCTTACAAATGACTTAAGCTTCAGTTGCATTGTATCCTTAGTTCTCTATCCTTTGTTGTCATGTGTAGTGGTTGTGTATATTTTTTTTCGTCTTGTGTTTTTACATGTGGGTGAAGAGGGAGTGAGTTCATGGATACTTTCCAAGATAAATTAAATGCTTCTACAAAGCAACGTTTATTATTGTATACTGAAAACCACCAACCTTTGTTTGTGAACTATTCCAAGGAATAGTTATGACAAGAGAAGCAGGGGCCAAAAAAGTGTTCTGTCATTGTCTTTTTTTACAGTCATATTCACTTCAAGGTAAGATTCAGTGAAAGATTATGTATTTCCTCGACCCGTGATGAAAGGGAAAATGGCAAGGCCAGTACAACATATCAACTATACCCGCAGTAGGACAGTCGTGTGGCTAAAGCTTCCCTAATTTAGAGCTGCAAATATTCAAGAAGAAATGTGGATTAGGACAAGTGGAAGAATACAAACGCGGCGGACCGGAAATATGTCGACACAGAAGAGTGAACATGAAAACGACCTTAATGGAGATAGCCGGAATGCTGAACAACGAGTAATAAACGTAAACAAATATTCAGGATGGTACAATACATACGTAAAAATACCAATAATTAAAACAAAAGTAAGCTAACCATTAACGATTTAATTATAAATTGTGGATCATGAAAAAGCAATGCGGACAAACGAATAACAAAGGTGCAGAATTATAAAAAAAAAAAAAATGTAAATACGCAACAGATGGAAAAGACTGCAGTGTTAATAACATTCAAATACAGCGGTAAGCAGTCAAACACAAAATATCTTAATGATCCTTGTACACGCTGACACAGAGATGAAACTGTAAAAGATGTTTCTCCGGAAATGATGTAAAAAGTAGACTAATAAATGTGTGTGTGTGTGTGTGTGTGTGTGTGTGTGTGTGTGTGTGTGTGTGTGTGTGTGTGTGTGTGTGTGTGTGTGTGTGTGTGTGTGTGTGTGTGTGTGTGTGTGTGTGTGCGGACGCATAGGTGTAAAAAACAATAAAGCCATTAGGGCATGAATCCTTAACGCGTGACATATAAAAGAGGAAAGACTTAACAGATTCCAACCTGTTCGATAGGCTTCAGAACGGAGAGTGAAATAAAAAGTGGAGTCTCAGAAACGAAAGCAGACGAGAAGAATGAATATCGGGAGAGGAGGAGGAGGAGGAAGAGTTGGAGGAGGAGGTATAATGGTAGTGGACTGGTGGTTTGCAAAGACTGGTGAGGAGGCAAGAGAAGAATTCAAAGAACGGAAAAATGAACAATAAACTGAAAGAAAGACAAAGATGCTGAGCAGTGACAAAAGACATGAAAGAACTCACAAGACAGAAAACGGAAAAGAAAAAGAAAGGAAAAAAAAGAGAACCGTTTGCCTACATACACGAATGGAAAAATATACCGGGCAGGAAACAGGCACAAAAACGAAACAGTGTCAGCATGCTAAAGGTGACATTGAAAAAAAAAAAAAAAATATGGAGTAGATTAATCACCGAGTGAATACAAAACATTGGAAGGAATCTCTGTATAAATAAAATAAAGTAAAAGATGGAAATTAACAATCTTTGGAGCAAACATAAGGAAGATATCATAAAGAATCACGAACAAAATAACAGCGAACTACCTTTTCTCCCAGAGACATTGATAGACCTTTTGAAAACATCACTTGAAGGTAAAGTCGAAAAGTTCTTCAGGCGCTGCATGTAATATGAACTATTGAAAAATACGTGTGGTTAGCAATAGAGTATGTCTTCGAGTACAGATATACGAGACAAGTATCAGACGAAAAATAAAAGACCAGCAAGTAAGCTTGAAGAAAAATAAATGAGACTGGCGGTAAGCTTGGAGGGGACCACGTTCGTTATGGTCACTCATGTTCGAAAACGTGTTTGTTCATGGATCTGGCCCGCTAGACATCCCTGTAACCTCTTCTCTCCCCACAAATCACTTGTAATGTGTACCCTTATAAAGTAATTCCGATTTAAACATACAAAATATATTGGAACTGGTAGATGATGCAAGAGAGAGAGAGAATATTAGCCAGTACACATTTCAGCTCAACGAAGGAGCGAGGATAAAGAAGACACAAGTGACTACTAACTCAAAGGAAGTAAAATGTAAAGGAAACATAACTATGCGGTCACGTGCAAGTGCACGCCAGTGTTTACATTTAAAAAGGCAGCGCAGAGGTTGATCAGCACAATAGTAGATACTGAACGAGAACATGTGGATACTACAATGGATTTGAAATAATAAGCAGTATATCATACCTTATTCTTTGTCCGGTCTTGGTACGCATGGAGAGCGGAGAGGAGGGTGCTATTGTTAGTAAGTAGCCACATTTGATCACAAGAGATCTGCAACAATAGAGATCATAAGAATACAAGTACATGGAGAGGAAAACTTGAAAAACACAAAGCCTACAATACATATCAATAAAGGAAAAGCGAAGTCAGTACTGAGAAAATTAACTGGATTGGATTAAGATTTTGTTCTACTCATTCGAGAATTAGCTTCTCCAGTGGTAAATTTTCCCCGTCTTTTTGCAGTTCATAGCCAGAATCACTTTTCGTGATGAAAGAAAAATGGTATTTCCAAAGACTTTTGCGTCTGACCTCGGCAACATTTAACAGTGGAAGTGATTAAGATTTTCTTAGTTGCATTCGGGATTATTTTCTTAGTTTAACATTGAATTTTATCTCTAATGAATAAAAGAATCGTCTATTCAATTCAAGTAATAATTGTTGTGGCTTCTGAAAACAGTCATCGTAAGAACACAAAGTTCTTAATAGTGCACTCTTTTCTCCCGAAGAACTGTATATAAAGAATGCAAACGGTATAACAACTGTGTACACGTGAGGAGCTAAATACAACACAAAAAATTAACTATCTGAATCCCTTTTTAATACAAGTATCAAACAACGAAACTCTGGATGTTATGTACTTACAGGAAATAAAAAGTATATAGAGAAAAGATAGAAGAATTTATCTCAAATACATGAGGAAGGTGATGAGACAAAAGGTCGTAGAATTCAAACTGGTATTACCACAAAGACAAATGTGGCGAGGGAAGGTGGTAACCACGGAGGAATCGGACCTTTTAGTAAAGACTGCAAGGGAGGAGCATGTAACTGAAACAATATTCAGAGAGAGAGAGAGAGAGAGAGAGAGAGAGAGAGAGAGAGAGAGAGAGAGAGAGAGAGAGAGAGAGAGAGAGAGAGAGAGAGAGAGAGACACACACACACACACACACACACACACACACACACACACACACACACACACACACACACGCACGCACGCACGCGCGCGCGCACACACACACACACACACACACACACACACACACACACACACACACACACACACACATAACATAATAGATCCAACAAACGCGTGTGGATTTGACAATAAAACAACTAGCCAGCTCAAGAGACCAGAAAACAAGTAGAAGCAGCCTAAGCGAGTCACCGCATCCCACAAAAGGACATTAGGACTAAACACATCATTGGCGCCAAACACTTTATAAAGTCATTTGGGAATCAGGCCAGCTCATGTCCTCAAATTACTACATATAGAGAATAGACACACACACACACGAACACACAGCCACATGCTCAATACAGGTGCATAGTAAGTATTCATACAAAACCAGGGAAATAACAGCACTCTCTAACAGATGAATAGTGACGATAACTAAGGTAAATTCTCGCGTGCTAAATGATGTGTTGTCAGGCGTGCGTGCGCGTGTGTGGTGTTCTATTTGCTGAAAGGCCAAGTGGTGACTTTACTTTGATATACTGCAACGCTCTGTGACGGAAATGACAGCAGGGAAACTTGATAATGCTAATTTTGCAGCCGCATTACACGACGCATTCAATGATACTCGTAAGTCGGGATGACCCTTCAACCTCATGGGACGCGACTCCGCTTTGTGCGACCAGAGAGAGAAGAGAGAGAGAGAGAGAGAGAGAGAGAGAGAGAGAGAGAGTGTGTGTGTGTGTTTGAGATGGTTGAAAGTAAATGGTATCTTATCATAATGTCAATAGAAATCAAACTTCCTTAAAATATGCATTTACGTTTCTTAACGTCAAACAAATAGAAAACACTTACTTCATACGTCAAAAAAACCTATATCTAAAGTAGAGATAGAATAATTTCAAATAACCTCATTCTTTTGACCATAATCAAAACTACAGATGATGAAGTCAATGTTAACTTTTCTTAGACATTAAAACATAAAATAACAAGGTTACAAAATTTTTCCTCACAAACGTCATATCACAGCTAATCCTTATACAAATTCAAACGTACTTTATATAGATAACACGGCTACTTCATCCCTATCAGTCATATTCAAACTCATCACTGTCTACATACCTGAAACATACAAACAAAAGAGAAACACAAAACTCATAAACTTCAAACCAAATTTGAGAGCAGTTCATTACCTTTAAAGTCCATTTCAAAAGCGCTCACCAGCCTTACATTTCAATTCTTATTTCTCAGGATTTCGAGACAGCCAGTAAGTCTCCGCAGGTGTGGGAGAGAGACTAGTATTGAGTGTGTGTGGGATGTAAGAGAAAGGAATGGGCGTGAGATGTGTGCAGTAGGCTTCATGATGTGCATTGGAGGGATTTAACAACTTAGTCACAAAATAGACAGACAGACAGACAGACAGACAGACACACACACACACACACACACACACACACACACACACACACACACACACACACACACACACACACACACACACACACACACACACACACACACACACACAACAAGAGTTACTTAAGTGATAACCTTCCAATATTGATTAAAAAGACATACTTATCAAACAGCTAGCGATTGCAAACGTTCTTTTCGTCAAAAAAAAGAACATTAAGCTCATCAAGGAGGTAAAAATGGGAAACAAACAAAGCAGAGCCAGCCAGAAATGAAAATGTGCGTGTGTGTGTGTGTGTGTGTGTGTGTGTGTGTGTGTGTGTGTGTGTGTGTGTGTGTGTGTGTGTGTGTGTTTACGTAGGGAAGAGGGTCAGCCAAGGGCAAAAAAAAAGAAAGTTAGTAAAAGGCCCACTTGAGCGCTGGCTCTCCAAAGAGTTCAAAAAGTGCCAAAACCGTCAGCCAGAATTAGGGGAGCAAAAGCCTCGATACCTCCCTCTTAAAAGAAGACAAGTAGGAATTCGGAAATACAGATGCAGGGAGGGAGTTCCAGAGTTTACCAGTGTAAGGGATGAATGATTGAGCGTACTGGTTAACTCTTGCATTAGAGAGTTGGACAGAATAGGGATGAGAGGAAGAAGAAAGCCTTGTGCAGCGTGGCCGCAGGAGGAGGAGAGGCATGCAGTTAGCAAGATCAGTAGAACAGTTACCATGAAAATAGCGATAAAATATAGAAAGGCATGTAACATTTCGGCGGTGAGAAAGAGACTGAAGACAGTTAGTCAGAGGAGGGAGTTGATGAGACGAAGAGCTTTCGATTCCACCCTATCAAGCAAAGCTGTGTAACTGGAACCCCCCAAACATGCGTAGAGTACTCCATACAGGGACAGATAAGGCCCTTATACAGAGTAAGCAGTTGGAGAGGCGATAAAAACTGTCGGAGATGCCTCAAAACACCTAACTTCATAGAAGCTGTTTTAGCAAGAGATGAGATGTGAAGTTTCCAGTTAAGATTATGAGCAAAGGACAGACCAAGGATATTCATTGTGGAAGAGGGAGACAGTTGAGTGTCATTGAAGAAGAGGAGATACTTGTCTGGAAGGTTGTGTCGAGTTGATAGATGGAGGAATTGAGTTTTTTGAGGCATTGAAAACTACTATATTTTCTCTGCCCCAATCGGAAATCGGAAGTCAGGCGCTCCGTGGCGTCCCCGCGTGATCTGTTGATTTCCTGAAGGGTTGGACGTCTCTGAAAGAACGTGAAAAGATGTAGGGTGGTATCATCAGTGTAGGAGTGGATAGGGCAAGACGTTTGGTTAAGAAGGTCATTAATGAATAATAGAAAGAGAGTGGGTGACAGGACAGAACCCTGAGGAACACCACTATTAATATGTCTAGGAGAAGAACAGTAGCCGTCTACCACAGCAGCAATAGAGCGGTCGGAAAGGAAACTTGAGATAAAGTTGCAGAGAGAAGGATAGAAGCCGTAGGAGGGCAGTTTTGAAATCAAAGCTTTATGCCAGACTCTATCAAAAGCTTTTGATATGTCTAACGCAACAGCAAAAGTTTCACCGAAATCTCTAAAAGAGGATGACCAAGACTCAGTAAGGAAAGCCAGAAGATCACCAGTAGAGCGATCTTGACGGAAGCCATACTGGCGATCAGACAGAAGATTGTGAAGTGACAGATGTTTGAGAATCTTCCTATTCAGGATAGATTCCTGAATAGGAAGTTAAACCAAGGTTTAGAAGCTTTAGGTTGAGAAAAAGAATGAGGAATGTACGCCTCCAAGCCAGATACTAACACCTCTGTTATGCGTTTAGCACAAAGGGATGGGTCTCTGACACGGAAGCAATAATCATTCCAGGAAAATCAGCATAATACCTCCTCAGGTCCCCCAACTGGCAGAGGCAAAACGCCAGAGGCACCTTCGCTTTGGGGATCCTGCGGAGGGATTGGAAAAATAGGACAAGATACAGAAATGAGATTGTGATCGGAGGAGCCCAACGGAGATGAAAGGGTGACAGCATAAGCAGAAGGGTTAGAGGTGAGGAAGAGATCAAGAATGTTGGGCGTGTCTCCAAGACGGTCAGGAATACGAGTAGGGTGTTGCACCAGTTGCTCTAGGTCATGGAGGATAGCAAAGTTGAAGGCTAGTTCACCAGGGTGGTCAGTGAAGGGAGAGGAAAGCCAAAGCTGGTGGTGAACATTGAAATCTCCAAGAATGGAAATCTCAGCGAAAGGGTAGAGGGACAGAATGTGCTCCACTTTAGAAGTTAAGTAGTCGAAGAAATTACTATAGTCAGAAGAGTTAAGGGAGAGATAAACAGCACAGATGAATTTAGTTTGAAAGTGACTGTTAAGTCGTAGCCAGATGGTGGAAAATTCGGAAGACTCAAGAGCGTGGGCACGAGAGCAAGTTAAGTCGTTGCGTACATAGACGCAACATCCAGCTTTGGAATGAAAATGAAAATAGAGAAAGTAGAAGGGAACAGAGAAGAGGCTACTGTCAGTTGCCTCAGACAGCTGTGAAGAAAAGAAGATGAGGTTTAGTAGTGGAGAGGTGGTGTTCCATAGATTGAAAATCAGATCTAAGACCGCGAATGTTGCAGAAGTTAATGTAGAAAAAGTTGAGGGAGGTGTCAAGGCATTTGTGGTCTTCATCAGGAGAGGTGTCCAACCTGGGGACATTTTGGCCCCCCCCAGAGGGGACCAAAAATGTCCCCTCTGTGTGTGTACACATGCCTTATTATATAGAAAAAAAAAAAAAAATATTACGCACACTCAGCTCTTTTCTCCCTCACCTTCTCATATCCATAAGAGCGCTCACGCGAGGGGACATGCACACACATACACAAACACACACACACACACACACACACACACACACACACACACACACACACACACACACACACACAGAGAGAGAGAGAGAGAGAGAGAGAGAGAGAGAGAGAGAGAGAGAGAGAGAGAGAGAATGCAGTTTACTACTACGTAATTCGAGAACGAAAGCAACAAGAGGCAGAATCAATTGAAAGGCAACACAATAATGCTCCCTCCCCCAAACACACTTGCACCACTTGATCCACTAAACAACAACGCAATTTAATTCGTGACTCGATCCACCGTCCATAAAATGTGCAAGGTCTAACCAATACATACATGACGAGACTCATAATTACCAAACACTAAGCCAACCGGCGATAAACACTGCCACTTGCCTGCCCCGACGAGAAACAAGAAAGACATTCACCAAAGCGTCCCCTGCGAAACCGTCTGAAAGATATATGAGTCGTGAGTGTGCGAGTGAGAGAAGGGAGAACAATCTATTGAGAGAGGAGGGAAAAGAAATTAAAAAGTGCGATAATTCTGTGACGTACACGCTACGAAGGAAAAAAAAGGCTGGTAAAGATTGATAGTAATGGTATGGAGAAAAATAATGTGTAAGTAAAGATTGATAGTAATGATAGAGAAAAATAATGCTACTTTTATCACTCCAATATGTAAAATTAATAAGGCAATACGAAGGGAGTACTACCTCTGTGACCTACATATATTGAAAGAAACATGGAAGTGATAAATAATGTTAGTAATGATAAAAAGAAATGTAAGACTTTATATCTACATCAATAATTAGAATGTACTAAAATCATCTGTAATTAATGATGAATCAAATAAAAAATAAAAAAGTCGTAATAAGATGCAAGAATACCCAAAATAACAAAAACAATAAGAATAACAACATCCATAATAATAACAATCCTTAAATATTGAATTCATAAAGGGTCCAAATTTCAATTACAGCTAGCAACTAATTAGTAAGTTTACGGTGTTTCTAGATTAATAATCAAATGCCATCCCACATATACGGGAAAATAATAAACAAATAAGGTACAGCAGCTCAGCATCACCTAATTAACAACACCTGAATACCTACACATCATTATTAATTAATGTTCTCACCAGGTGCATCTTTCTGATTCATAGTGGGGAGAAAAAAAAAGTTACCAAAATTAAATTTGCCTTCAATTACAGGCTGCAAAAATATTTAAAAACAAATTTTTTTCTGAATTTTTACTAATAAGCTTGCCTGGAAGCACACACACACACACACACACACACACACACACACACACACACACACACGGCCCGGTAGCTCAGTGGTTAGAGCGCTGGCTTCACAAGCCAGATGATAACCGGGGTTCGATTCCCCGGCCGGGTGGAGATATTTGGGTGTGTCTCCTTTCACGTGTAGCCCCTGTTCACCTAGCAGTGAGTAGGTACGGGATGTAAATCGAGGAGTTGTGACCTTGTTGTCCCGGTGTGTGGTGTGTGCCTGGTCTCAGACCTATCCCAAGATCGGAAATAATGAGCTCTGAGCTCGCTCCGTAGGGTAACGTCTGGCTGTCTCGTCAGAGACTGCAGCAGATCAAACAGTGAATACACACACACACACACACAGAAGAAAACCAAATAACGCATACTAAGAATAGAATTTACCACAGCAAATAATTTCACTCATATATTTGGTGTTCGTCAATATTCTAAGCACTGTAGATGATGATTCCATAAACACACGCAAAAAAAAAAAAAAAAAAAAAATATATATATATATATATATATATATATATATATATATATATATATATATATATATATATATATTGTTATGCCAGCAATACCATCTTGTCTAGGGATCAAGGCACACAGAAACTTCTAGTTAAGCCGGGCTTGCTAATGCATTTAATTAAGACATTTCACCATCACCACAACCCACATAAACCCATCACCACACGGCACATATACAATATCTACAATTGTGTGAGCTCGACACGTAAAACATATCCTACATAATCCTGGAACAATACTTAAGTATTACCTGGAGTCACGGAGAAGGAAGTGTGGACGAGTTCCATGGTTCGTGAACCTTCATTCAAAGACATTAATATCGAA
Organism: Portunus trituberculatus; assembly: GCF_017591435.1. Taxonomy (NCBI): domain Eukaryota; kingdom Metazoa; phylum Arthropoda; class Malacostraca; order Decapoda; family Portunidae; genus Portunus; species Portunus trituberculatus. The sequence goes on along the minus strand of NC_059271.1, from coordinate 9,946,677 downwards.
CCAATGTATATAACAATGAGCTTAAATCTAATAATTACCCATAACAATGAGCTTAAATCTAATAATTACCCATATCAATGTATACAAGTTAGAACATAAAAAGAAACAAAATAAAGAGAAAACTTATAAAGTTAGGGGAGATTATAGCGTACCATAACAATATATATATATATATATATATATATATATATATATATATATATATATATATATATATATATATATATATATATATATATATATATATATATATATATATATATATATATATATATATATATATATATATATATATATATATATATATATATATATATATATATATATATATATATATATATATATATATATATATATATATATATATATATATATATATATATATATATATATATATATATATATATATATATATATATATATATATATATATATATATATATATATATATATATATATATATATAAGGGAGTTAATGTTGCCTTTTTATGCAGGAGAGACATCTGGCCAA
>NC_059271.1:9938666-9941166 GCF_017591435.1 Portunus trituberculatus | reverse complement strand
CTCTCTCTCTCTCTCTCTCTCTCTCTCAAGTAATGAAAATGTGGATTATCTTTGCCGCCTAACTTTGCATACAGCTTGTTAAAACTTTTATCGTAAATTTCCCATCACACTAATGATGCTCAAAACAAAGGGGCAGGGAAGAGGAATAAAAAAAAAAAAAAATACATGCAAGCAGGACGGAGGAAACACCACCACTTCGCTTCCTGCAAGGCTGAGCGAAAACTGGAATGCTGCAAAGTCGTTGCATGCAGATGATTGCAAATTGATGAGAAACGCAATTCACTACAGGTTCGGATTACATAGCGCCAAGAAAAGCCCCACTGGAATACTGATATGCCCACACGTTAACCGCGATGCGTATGTTGGTGGTGGTCACTTTACAAGCTGCTGTGTGTGTGTGTGTGTGTGTGTGTGTGTGTGTGTGTGTGTGTGTGTGTGTGTGTGTGTGTGTGTGTGTGTGTGTGTGTCCAAAAAATATATATAGTGTCTACAAGTTTTCATTACAAGAGCGATTTTTTAAGCACTTCATTATGCATTTTTGGCCTTTCTTTCATTTGTTATACGTTTCGATTTCAAGAGCGACCTTTAACGCAATTTGTTATTCATCTTTGGCCTTCCTTCGGTTTGTGTTTCTTCGGTGAGTGGCAACTTCAGTAGAGACAACTTCTCCATGTAATGTTAGAACCCTCTTAGATACAATAACATATTTTGCAAAGGGAGTGCAAAGTTCACTATTAAGAAAAAAAGAAGATTCTATGTAGATACCCATATAAATAAAAGGAAGGGTTTGATATAAACGAATAAGAGATAAATATAAAAAAAAATACAATTTAACATAGGTTGGTGTTTCGAAAGTCAGGTTAGAAAACAATAAAGTTGTCTGTAGTTTTGTATAGCAGTTTTGTAGTTTTGTATAGTAGTTTTGTAGTTCTGTATAACGAATACGAATATGAGGGACGATGAGATCCTAGAATATACAAATGAGTAAAAACAACGTAGAAAGTGTTACATTTCAGGTAAGAAGATAGAGATGTCTAGACTTTACAAAGGACATACGATGCTGACTTTATCGATAAGAGGAAAGACTTTGGCACAGGAAGTAAAAAGAAAAAAAAAGCTGATAAAGTGAACGAAGAAGAAAATAGTGTAGAAATATATGAGTTAGGATTTAGAGTACAGGTTAAAAAAAAAATAACGATAAGAAAGCTTAAAATATAAATAACAAAAAAAAAAAAACTGTGTAGATAAAAAAGAAAAAAAAAAACCGTAGGATTTAAGAGACAAAAGTATAAAGGAAAAAAATATATAACCTGTGTAGAATGTAGGTTAAATACATAAGATGGTTTAGGAGTTTAAACACTAAGACCGCCATAGAAGGACGCTGGTGTGTCCATATGGAGATATTACAGTTATGGTGCGAGGTGTGGCTAAAAGAGTGAATGCATGGAAGGGATTAATGAGAGAGTGTGTGAAGGAGGAATTGAGTGTTGAGTATTAAAGAATGGAACTACGCACAGAGAGGACGCGAGGAGGAAAACCAGGTGACGAAGGGGAGGCGAGAAAAAAATGACGTTATGAAGGGAGAATAATGGAAAGAGAAGGAAGAGTAAGGGAAGACGCGTGAGAGAGAGGAGGACAAAGAGTGCACGAATAGAGTCTTGCAAGATATATGCCATACGTTAAGAAGGTGGTGGTGATGGGAGGGGGAAAGGGGGAAGAGATGGAAGGTGTGTGTGTGTGTGTGTGTGTGTGTGTGTGTGTGTGTGTGTGTGTGTGTGTGAGAGAGAGAGAGAGAGAGAGAGAGAGAGAGAGAGAGAGAGAGAGAGAGAGAGAGAGAGAGAGAGAGAGAGAGAGAGAGAGAGAGAGAGAGAGAGAGAGAGAGAGACTATGATGATCCATATACATATTATGGAATCTTAAATCATTGCAGTAACACATCACTGACGATCAAGGAGGACATCAACAAACTACCACCACTACAACTACTAATGCTATCATCCCCATTATTACTGCTACTAACATACCCATACTGTCTGGCTAGTAATATAGTAACAATATTTCTTCATATATCATTTCTTTACAATAAGCAATCAGACAGAAGCGTGACAGTCACTTATATAAACGAACGAATCATCTCACTTCGCCACAAAAATAAGCACAGCAGAGCACATCGCCGGATTCAGGTATGGCGTCGCGGAATTCCTAACCTCCCCGCTGTCTGGATTTACATAAACGTGTTTGTTTCTCAGACACAATGACAGAGGAGTGAAAGAGAGCGGTATTGAAGGGGAAGGTAGAGGAAGATGGTTAAAGAGGAAGGGGAAGGTGAAGCGGAGAACAAAAAAATAATGACATCGATGAAAAAACATGTGATCCATCCCTTTACCAGCCAGAATAGTTGCTTATCTAACTGATAAACGCTTTGCTTTACGTATGTCTGCCACGCCATCTTTGTGTCTAAAATAAACGTTTCCAATTTTTTTTTTTATACGAGTCATGG
>NC_059271.1:9918666-9933666 GCF_017591435.1 Portunus trituberculatus | reverse complement strand
TTTTTGGTATGTCTAACGCGACAACAAAAGTTTCGCCGAATCTCTAAAAGAAGATGACCAGGATTCAATAAGGAAGCCCAGTAGACCGACCCTGACGGAAGCCATCCTGGCGATCAGATGGAAGATTGCGAAGTGGTAGATGTTTAAGAATCTTCGTATAGAGGATAGATTAAAAATCTTTAGACAAGTAAGAAATTAAAGCTATTTATCCTCTTTAAAAGATATTAGAAAGATATTAGTTAAACTTTTGATGTTGCTTTCGAAACAAAATCTTTTGATAAATTCTGGTACAAAGCTTTGATATCCATACTACCCTCTTCCGGCTTCTGTCTTTCTCTCTGCAACTTCATCTCAAGTTTCCTCACCAATCCATCTATTGTTGTAGACGGTCACTGTTCTTCTAAATCTATCAACAGTGATGTTCTTTAGGGTTCTGTCCTGTCACCCAGTCTTCCTATCATTAATAAGTTATCTTCAAAACTAAACTTTTCGTCATATCTACTTTTAAACTGATGATGCCACTCTACATTTATCCACGTTTTGTCAGAGACGACCAAACTTTCAGGAAGATAACAAATCACGCAGGGAAATCCACTCAGAACACAAAATAATGCCTGACTTCTTATCTCTCTAAATTTTCTGATTGGGGTAAAAAGAAGTGAATATTGTTCAATGCCTCAGATTTTGTTCCTACATCTTCCAACTTGACACAATCTTCTAGCGTCTAGACATCCATCCCTCTTCTACATTGAACATCCTCGATCTATTTTATACTTATAATCTAAACTGGAAACTTCAAATTTTATCTCTTATGAAAACAGCTTCTATGAAGTTCTGAGTTGTCTCCGCACATTTTTTCTCACTCCTACAACTGTTAACTCTGTATAGGATCCTTATCGGCCCATGTTTGGAGTAGTCATCACATATTTGGGAGGTTTCACTTACACTGCACTCTTAGATATGGTGGAGTCAAAAGTTCTTCAGCTTATCTACTCATCTCCTCTAACCGACTGTCTCCAGCCTCTATGTCACCGTCGTAATATTGCATCTCTTGCTATCTTCTACTGCTATTTTCATACCAACTGGTCTTTTGATCTTGTTAACTGAAACCTTCCCACTCCCCGTGAACTTGCTGCAAAAAAGTTTCTTCGCTTTCTTATCTCCATTCTCTCCACCTTTCTAACGCAAGAGTTATCCAGTACTCACAATTCATCCCTCTCTCTCTGGTAAGCACCGGAACTCCTTACTTGTTTCTATATTTCCATCTACCTCTAACTTGAACTTATTTAAGAGTGGGGTTTCAAGACATTTATCTCATTCTTTTGGTTAACTCTCTTGACTCTGTTTGGGGACTGGCTTTTCAATGAGCCTTTTTGTTTGATCTTTTTGTAGCCCTCGGTCAGTTTTCCCCTCTTACAAAAAAAGAAGATCAAATGACATCGTGTATGACATAATTCCGCTTTGACAACTAATATTAAGAGCGATGTTATCACAAGGTATTTTGAAACTGTCAATATTTTTAGCTACATTGTAACTCAGAAGGAGCGAAGGAAGCAATAGAATGGCAATCTAAGTATATTTTTTTTATGATGTGAAAAAATGAAGATATTAATATTCTTTAGTGGAATGAATCCTTTGGGAACACCTGAGTAAATGCATGGTGTATCACAAGATTTCCTAACTTCAAAATAATTATGTCGTGAAAATGTTTCGTAGCAATGTCGGTTCTGGGTGAATGTCGTGTGAATGTTACGTACCAGTGTCAGGTCTGTATCAGTAAATTATTATGATTGTAATACAGCTTCGTTCAAAGCGTGTGCGACCCATACTGGTGCAGTTGTATGAGTGGTCTGTCACTTGGGCTGGGAACGTGGCCGGACAAACTGAAGAGGTCAGTTTTCGTGTTGCTGTGTTTATGTGCTTGAGTGTTTTCTTTGTGCATAATATTACATAACATTTGTCTGATACTATTGCTAATTATGTTATGTATTTTACAGATATGGTATTGTTTTGTTTGAATAAAGCCCTTGATTGAAGTTGTGTTTTATCACTTCAGTTTATTCAAACAAAACACTCCTTCACATGGATCATCTGCTGAGGCCTGAGCGGTTCGACACCGACCCCAGTTCTCCGACTGCGGTCCAGGAGTGGACACATTGGAAGAAAACCTTCGAGAACTTCCTGGGAGCCCTGACTCAGGACAACGTAGACAAACTCGGCCTCCTTGTGAACTATGTGTCTCCCTGGATTTATGAAACCATCTCTGAGAGTGCCACCTACGATGACGCAATCAGTGCCCTACAGTGCCAGTACGTGAAACCAACAAATGAAGTGTTCGCTCGGTATAAACTCGCTACACGCCGCCAGCAGCCTGGAGAAACTTTAGACAAATATTTCCGGGCCTTGAAATCCTTGGGTAAGGAGTGTAACTTCAAGGCGGTAACAGCGACTCAATACTGTGAGGAATCAATACGTGACGCTTTTATTAGTTGTTTACAGTCTGCTTTGATAAGCAGCGCTTATTGGAAAATAATACCTTAGACCTTACTGCCATGTATGACCAAGCTAGAGCGCTGGATTCTGCCCAGAAGAGCTCAGAGCTGTACAATGTTCATCCTGGCAGTTCTGTGATCGGTGCTGCAGCCAGCAAGAAAGAAGCAAAGGATGATATGTCGAGTGATCTTTCAGTAGTGACTTCTGCAGTGGGTGTTAAGTGCTTCTTTTGTGGGTTAATGAAACACCCACGGTCAAGGTATCCTGCACGTGAGGCTACATACTATAAATGCAAGAAAAAGGGCCATTTCGCAAAAGTGTGCCGTGGTATTCCTACAAGTGCTTCCGTCGTCCCCAGCCCAGCCCAAGTCGTTCCTGATGACCAAGCTACTCTTGCTGTTGTGACGTCAGCCGCTACTCCATTTGGGCTGGGCTGGGGACGACGGAAGCACTTGTAGGAATACAACGGCACACTTTTGCGAAATGGCCCTTTTCTTGCATCTATAGCATGTAGCCTCACATGCAGGATACCTTGACCGTGGGTGTTTCATTAACCCACAAAAGAAGCACTTGACACCCACTGCAGAAGTCACTACTGAAGGATCGCTCGATATATCATCCTTTGCTTCTTTCTTGCTGGCTGTAGCACCGATCACAGAACTGCCAGGATGAACATTGTACAGCTCTGAGCTCTTCTGGGCAGAATCCAGCGCTCTAGCTTGGTCATACATGGCAGCAAGGTCTAAGGTATTATTTTCCAATAAGTGCTGCCTTATCGATATATATATAATATATATATATATATATATATATATATATATATATATATATATATATATATATATATATATATATATATATATATATATATATATATATATATATATATATATATATATATATATATATATATATATATATATATATATATATATATATATATATATATATATATATATATATATATATATATAGCATTCTTTTAAAGACTGAATAAATAAAAACTCTCTCTCTCTCTCTCTCTCTCTCTCTCTCTCTCTCTCTCTCTCTCTCTCTCTCTCTGTCACGTGCCTGTCCTGTCCTTTCACATTTGTGCAAAGTATTCTCATCGGGATGAATTCCACACAATCTCGTCATATGCTTTCAAGTTTCTTGCTTTCCAGTCTCTCTGTGCTACCTGGCTTTTGTCTATCTACCCGTCTGTCTGTGTGTCCGTTTGTGAGTCTGCACCGTGGTAAATTTCTACTCCTTAATTTTCTTTCTTTGTATTTTCTTTACTTTCATGCAATTGTCTTGAAATCTGTTGGGGGACTGGGGGAGGAGGGAACATTCTCATTTGTTTATATATATATATATATATATATATATATATATATATATATATATATATATATATATATATATATATATATATATATATATATATATATACACACACACACACACACACACACACACACACACACACACACACACACACACACAGAGAGAGAGAGAGAGAGAGAGAGAGAGAGAGAGAGAGAGAGAGAGAGAGCGCAAGGTGTGGGTGGTTCTTCACAAGCGATAATTAACTTCCCTTATACGGTCTTGCTAGCAAACTATAATTAATAGCACAACAGGGCGAGGAGACACGCTCAACCTAGGTTTAATTAACAACAAGTCGTCGTCGGCATGGTCGTTAGTAAGGCTGTCGGGATAAGGCGCCATGTGCTTCACTAAAGACAAGGAGGAAAGTGATGCTGTTTTAGATTACACTTTATGGCTAAAGACGCTGCGTTGGTTGTGATGTGTTAGGAAAGGCGGTACGTGCTGAAAGTATAGGTAATGTGGCTGTGGTGGTAGTCAGTATGGTATTGTTGTTGTTGGTGGTGGCAGTGTTATGTGATGGTGAGTATATATTGATGATGGCTGAGGAGGAGGAGGAGGAGGAGGAGGAAAAGGAGGAGGAGGAGGAGGAGGAGGAGGAGGAGGAGGAGGAGGAGGAGGAGGAGGAGGAGGAGGAGGAGGAGGAGGAGGAGGAGGAGGAGGAGGAGGAGGAGGAGGAGAGGAGAGAGAGAGAGAGAGAGAGAGAGAGAGAGAGAGAGAGAGAGTGTAAATGTTTCTATTCTCTCTCTCTCTCTCTCACACACACACACACACACACACACACACACACACACACACACACACACACACACACGCATATACACACACACATATCCAGACACACAGAGATACATAGACAGACAAACACACACACACACACACACATACACCGAGGTACATCTCTGATTGATGCTTACAAGAACGTATAAATGGGATAATTTCCAGAGAGAGAGAGAGAGAGAGAGAGAGAGAGAGAGAGAGAGAGAGAGAGAGAGAGAGAGAGGAGGAGGAGGAGGAGGAGGAGGAGGAGGAGGAGGAGGAGGAGGAGGAGGAGGAGGAGGAGGAGGAGGAGGAGGAGGAGGAGAAGAAAGCGTTAAAAGAACTGAAAAATTGTGAACTCAGCTTTTTTTCTTTCTTGCAGAACGTTTAGAATCTATATTTCATAAAACTAAATATCAGTATGTTTTGAAGCCGGCAATCTGTTAAAGAAAAAAAATGAAATAAGAAAGAAAAAAACTGTACGGACTTTGCACTAAATATATTTCACCAAACAAAAATTCTGTTATACAGGAACGTAGACGATAAATAAGTCACGAGATTGAGAGAAAGGTAAGGTTATCTGAAGAACTAAAGAAGACACATATTTAAAGTTTATTTTTACTTGGATTCTTCCTTTTTAGACACTATAAAAACACCATATAATATTTTTGTCTGCCTTCTCGTAGCCCTTTTCTTTCTTCCTGCTTTCCATTTATTTTTCTTAAAGGAGATGGAGAAGTTCATTCATACACTTTTTTTTATACAATTACATACAATCACATAATAATAATGACAAGCATATATGAACTCGTACTAACTTTCATATCTACAAATATAATATTAAGCATTAGCTCATATATACTGAGACGCGTATCGGAGCGTCACTGTGCTGTCAAACAAAATAAAATCGAACATAACATAGTGAAAAAAATATTTTGTAAGTGTCGTTATAAATACGCCGCCTTGCAAAACACTTAATTAAGACTTTCATGCACGACGGATTCAATAGTCTGTCTCACACCTGGGGCAGAAATGAGTCCAAGTAGTTGAATAAGAAAGCAGAAAGAGGAGGCATCGTTGAACTCTTGAAGAAAGTACCAGACCACAGCCACAGAGAGAGGGGCGGGAGGGTCCAGCTCTAGGCTTCACACTCTAATTATTACCAGCGTGTCCTTAGCGGCGTATGTGGGTCTCAGGACAGGCCTTCAAGCGTCTCATTAACCTACATACTTCTTCTCTTGTAGTGTAAGAGCCAGAAAGTCGTCCTCTCCGTTCATAGAATAGTATTTTTGGACTTACGTTTAGTTCGAAGATTTTCTCTCTCTCTCTCTCTCTCTCTCTCTCTCTCTCTCTCTCTCTCTGCGGTTGTTACAAATAAGAAAACTATAAGAAAAACTAAAGAAAAACTCGAAAATCGAGTCCATACGTATGTGCGCACGTCTGTGTGTGTGTGTGTGTGTGTGTGTGTGTGTGTGTGTGTGTGTGTGTGTGTGTTTAAGTAAGTAAGAAGACATAATGAATATTGCTATGACCTGTCAAGACTCTCTGACATTTATATTTGTATTGTAAGTTAGTTCCATTTGTTTGAAAGGCGATACGAATACACTGAATAGTGGACAAAATACAAAGATGCAAATAACATTAATCTAACATTAGTCTAACTATTCTGTATGAGAAAAATATTTCTCAATTAAGTTTGTTGTAAAGAGAAGAGATTCAATATAATTTGGTAGCCTATATCATAATTGTGGGCTATAATGAAAAAAAAAAAGAGTAGTGCGATACTGTGAACATATTACATAAAGATTATTGTTTCTGGTGCCATGAGTTGAATGAAATATTCGAAAAAGTGAGGTTTCCTGTCTTTTTGAAATGTTCTTAATCTTAAAGACAAAAAGAATAATATATATAATGTACATAATAAAAGTTTAAGAGTCTATGTTCTGAGAATATGTTCCCAGTAGGATCAAATTTACCTTTGTAAAAAATAGATGTCATGATGAAATTTTGTACTGTTTTTAAGTTATTAATGAAAGAAGGATAGTTGCAGGCCCATATCGACACACAATTAATCAGATGCGGATAGCAAAGGGTATAATAGATACTGACTAGAGCTTCTGTTGTTAATTCATCACGAATCCAGTACAATATACCTCACATAATTACAATTTACAAAATACGTCATTTGTCTGATAGTTCCAGTTTAAATTTTCGTCAATATGAACACCAAGAAACTTTGTATAACAAACATTTGTAAGGATTTCATCTTTCAAGGTGCATGGTACCAAACTGCTGTGTAGAGAACAGTTCTGAAAAAGTATATATTAAGTTTGGTTATATTTGATTTTAATTTATTTATGTTAATCCAGATTTTTACTTATCTTGTAAAGTAACTACAGTCTATCTTTATAAGCCAATATTGAGCAAGTATCATCACCGTACATAGTGTGTATAAACTTCGAACCTTCATAATATCATTTATATAAGGCAGGAAAGGCAATGGGCCAAGAATTGATCCTTTTAAAGTTTGAGAATTTTCCATAACAATATACTGTTTGTACCCTATTAGTTAAATAATTTTCAAAAAGTTTCAATGGTACACCCCTAACACAAATATGTTTAAATTTGTCTAGTAATGTATGATATTTTGAGTATTAAAAGGTTTAGATAGGTTAATGATACTTTTTCTTAAGATAACTGTAAATAATATTGGTGAATTGTGCTATTGCTAATTCAGCGGAGTGGTTTGCACGAAAGCTATGTTGGAATTCAGATAAGTTTTTTGTTTTTGTTTTTTTTACTAAGTAGTTAATACAACGTGTGAGTTACTTTTTTCAAATATTTCACTAAATGTTGGCAACATGGGAATGGGGCGATAGTTATTAATTTCAGTTTTATCACCACTTTCATATATAGGAATTACTTTAGCTTCTTTAAGTTTCTTAGAAAAAAAATCCAGTTTGTAACGCAAGATTGATAATATGGGTTAAGGGAATGAATATAAAGGTAGAATTGTGCTTTTAATATCACTGGTGAAACATCGTCATATCCAGGGTGCAGGTTTTTAGGGCAAATAAAAAATTCACTTTCATTACGGTTTACTGGTGGCATGTATATCGAAAAACTATCATTATACTCAAACCTATGATTCTCTCCTGCCTTTAGAAAATGTTCGTTATATTTATTTGTTGTGTGTGTGTGTGTGTGTGTGTGTGTGTGTGTGTGTGTGTGTGTGTGTGTGTGTGTGTGTGTGTGTGTGTGTGTGCGGCGACCTAAGGACAAAGCGGGCACACGCTCATATATACGAGAACATTACCGCTTTCAGTGCTTCAGTCGTGTCTGGATTCATATTCTAGAAACAGAATCGTGAAAAATTCAGCACGTGTGATTAACTGGTTCCGCCTCAAGTCTGCCTGCCTCCATTGCCCAAGTCTCCGGGGCTGAATATGTAAAAAATGACACGAAATATCCATGAAATAAGATATCCTCGACGGGGAAGAAAGTTTGAGGCGAATTTAGGCGAGAACGCAGCAAGGAGAGAAGTGCGGCAAGGCGAGGCAGGAAATCGGCAGAGCTCAAATGCATGAAAGGATATGTTTGAATAAATAATATTGCTACATCATTTGAAAGGAAAATGAGATACACATATAAAAGAATGAAATGAAATATTAAATGCAGCAATGAAAGTAGGTAAGTGATATAGCTGCAAAATATTGAGTTTAAGATTCATAAGACAAATAACAAATTTGTAAAAAAAAAAAATGTTCGTATACTGTAGATAAACGATTATTGTGAAAATGTCGGTTAATAATGACACTTCATTTTCTTCAAAGAAAGAAAGAAATAAGAGGATGAAAAAGAAATCAAATGTATATATGGAAATATTTATAAATATATGGATAATTATTACGACGACATATACATATAATTGCTGAAAGAACATATTAGAACTGTTATATATATATATATATATATATATATATATATATATATATATATATATATATATATATATATATATATATATATATATATATATATATATACACACACACACACACACACACACACACACACACACACCATCAATTCCACTACTTCTATTATTATTCCCATTTTTTTTTCTCTTGCTCTAATTACTAATACGTATTTTTAAGTACCATCTCAATTTCTTTTACTAATCTTTCCCTCCTTTACTTAACACATACTTACAAAAGCTGGTGTAATTTTAGCCTGATCTTTCGGAATTCCGTCATTTATTACGCCACGCTCCCACAATTCAAAAAAACATTCGTAGCATAATTGAATGGCACACTGCTTGAAGATTCCGCCCAGGTCTGTGATCTTTTCATGATTTTTTTTCCGTACCCTGGGAGAAAGAAAAGGAGGAGGAGGAGGAGGAGGAGGAGGAGGAGGAGGAGGAGGAGGAGGAGGAGGAGGAGGAGGAGGAGGAGGAGGCAGAAGACAATGATGATGATGAAGATAACGACTAAGACGAAGACGACATGGAGAGGCTAATAGGCCGTGAAAGGACAACGAAAGGGAGGACGAGAAAGGAAAATAGGAACACAAACATAACTATATGTAAAAAAAAAGGAGAAGGTCAAAGACAACGACAACAACAACAAACTGGGATGAAAATAGAAAAGGAGCTCAGCAAAACAACTTTTATATCCTCCTTCTTGCGTATAACATTTTCCCCTTTGTTCATTATTTTCTCTCCCTAAATAGCAACAGTCAGCTAAAATCAAACAGTAATACATTATGCAGCGATTTTTTTTTCTTTATTTATTTAAGTGTGTTTGTGGGCATGACAAGGTGGACAACGGTAAGAGAAAGAGAAGGAAGAGGATGACGAAGATTAAAGGAAGAGGACATAGGAGAAGAATAAAGAAGAGCAAGTGAAATAAAGCCAAAGATGAAATATGAAAGGACACACACAAAAAAGGAGAGAGAGAGAGAGAGAGAGAGAGAGAGAGAGAGAGAGAGAGAGAGAGAGAGAGAGAGAGAGAGAGAGAGAGAGAGAGAGAGAGAGAGAGAGAGAGAGAGGCACTTAAGAGCAGGAACAGTAATGACATCCGAGGTGAGAGTCAGGAACTACTATATAATTATGATGCCTAATGAGATTTGCAGCCACTCTTATGATTTAAAGCTGCCCTCTGTGCCTTGTGTGTGTGTGTGTGTGTGTGTGTGTGTGTGTGTGTGTGTGTGTGTGTGTGTGTGTGTGTGTGTGAGAGAGAGAGAGAGAGAGAGAGAGAGAGAGAGAGAGAGAGAGAGAGAGAGAGAGAGAATTATTAACCTCCTCAGTACTGTGACGCGTTACCATATTCAGGTTACTATTTACCGATTTTATACAGCTTCAGACACTTATGTAGAGATTGAAATAGTGAGGACTGTGGCCATTAACCTTCTGGCCTCCACAGACTCTTTCTAATGTCAATAAAATCTTATACAAATTTCAAGATAAAAACAATGTGTCACAGTACTGAAGGGGTTTAAAAGGAAGAAGCAGACAGAGAAAAGATAAAGCGATGGAGAAAGTGATACGATAAACAACATGGAAATCGTAGCACTCATAGATAACGGAAATACACACACACACAAAAAAAAACACAAAAAATAACAACACAAGGAGGAGGAATCAAGAAGGATGCAAAATACAAAGCAAGCTACGCACCACAAGATAGAAGGTAGACGTTCTTCTCTGTCGCAGTGCATTGTGGGTAAGAATAACTATTTTTCACCAGTAGAAAAGAACGACACGAATACCCGCTGACGAAGACCCCTGTGTGTGTGTGTGTGTGTGTGTGTGTGTGTGTGTGTGTGTGTGTGTGGGCTAGTGTACGCTCTCCTTTGTATCATGAACGTCCTTTCACGTAGAAAATAAAATGTACGCGAGCGAACACACACACACACACACACACACACACACACACACACACACACACACACACACACACACACACACACACACACACTGGCTTCACTAGCCAGAGGACCGGGGTTCGATTCCCCGGCCGGGTGGAGATATTTGGGTGTGTCTCCTTTCACGTGTAACCCCTGTTCACCTAGCAGTGAGTAGGTACGGGATGTAAATCGAGGAGTTGTGACCTTGTTGTCCCGGTGTGTGGTGTGTGCCTGGTCTCAGGCCTATCCGAAGATCGGAAATAATGAGCCCTGAGCTCATTCCGTAGGGTAACGTCTGGCTTTCTCGTCAGAGACTGCAGCAGATCAAACAGTGAAACAATGAAACACACACAGGATGTGATGTGGTCTCAGTTCTACCCGAAGATCGGTCTATGAGCTCTGAGCTCGTAATGGGAAAGACTGGCTGGGTGACCAGCAGACGACCGAGGTGAATTACACACACACACACACACACACACACACACACACACACACACACACACACACACACACTGCAAATATGAATACAGATGAATAGATGAATATATAGACGGCTTAGAGAGAGAGAGAGAGAGAGAGAGAGAGAGAGAGAGAGAGAGAGAGAGAGAGAGAGAGAGAGAGAGAGAGAGAGAGAGAGAGAGAGAGAGAGAGAGAGAGAGAGATAATGTGGAGATCAATTAGAGCGGGGTGTGGTGGCAGTGGCGGCGACTGTAGTGGAGTTGTTGGTCGTTCTCTCATGTTAAAAAAAGTTGATTAGAATTCTTTTCAAGAATTTTTTTTTTTTTTTTTCATTTTATTAGGGAGATATTCGTGGTGGTAGTGGCGATTGTGGCTCTCTCATGTTGAAAAGTCGGCCAAAAGTAAGTTTTTGTATCTTTATATTTTTTTACTTTTATTTATTTTGTTGTCACGTCCGTGTCTCTTCAGGTTGTATTTACACAGATCGGTTTCGTTCATAATCTGAATTTTCAGTGTGCATTTTCATTGACTTCATAAGTAATGTGAGAACATCAAACAAAATGTTCTGTGATCTCCAATCGCCACACTGCATTATAAATTTCTTTCATGAGAGACTCAAGGTATTTACTACTTCCGTTGAATATTTTAACTGAATACAAACTTAAGACGATGTAAAGGAATAACTAAAGTATATAAATTATTTATGTCACTAGGAAGTATAATAAAAATCTTTATATTCTACAAATTCACGAGATCTACTGACAGAAAATATTTCAGTCTGCAAATGTATAACCGAAAGATTAGCATGTGGAGGACTAAGTTTTCATGTAAACTGAAAAGGTGAAGATCAAGCAAGTGAGCGAGCACGTTTACCACTGTAAAGGAAAAGAAAAGAGCAACTGAAATTATTTATGAGGAAAGAAAGGAGATCAAACAGCCAAAGTTATCACCAAGGAAAGAAAAAAATCGTTGGTGGGATAGTATGATGATTGATAATTATTTTAGTTGATTAAATTAGTTTAGTTTTCTTCTCTCTTTGCATTGTATCCATCCTAGGATCACTATTTCAAATGTTTCAGTGTCTTGCCTTCCACACTTCTGAACAAGTTATATTGGAAGACATTGGGACATGAAAAATTGTTCACATGATTTTTATGATAGTAATGATTTTACACCATTAACGAAAGGACACTGGCTGTATTTAGGTTATGGATGTTCTCAAGTTTCCTAGATTCCAGTGACAGTTTAATAGTATTTGACACCATTAATGAAGAAATTGCACTATAAAAGAAGTTAAGGAATGATTTAAAATGTCAAGATTTTAATGATATTCCAGCAATAGTAATAAATTACCAAAGTGAAAAATATTGTGAGAAACGACCTATCAACTTTTTAGCTTTTGAAAATGTCAGTACTTGTCAGCGTTTTAGGACACAGAGTTTTCACTGACAGCCAATCCAGCAATACTTATATCGACACACAGACAAGAACACAAAACTTTCATAAAACATCCAAGAAGTCAATGAGGCTACAAATGGCAGTTTTGTATAACACCACCTACTGTCTCTCTCCATCTATGTTTCCGTGTCCATAAAGGAGTTTAATCTTTCTCAAAGTTCCCTACTGACTCTACACTAAAATTCTACCACTGGTCAACCCTGCAATCATTTTCCGCTTGGCTTTTCCCCACATCCATCCACACGAACCAACACACCTATCACCCTCACCCACACCCAATAACACACCGTGACCTGTACCCTTTACTCGCCACTGAATTACAATAAACAACGCATAGGCATTACACAATCCCTTGATTTCAATTGCAATCGTTGACCAACCGACCAACCGCGTAATTGACTACAATTTAAAAATTGTGTTGTGGATAAGCATTAATGAGAAGGGAAATACAACTCACCCCATGCTGCCCCCTGCCCTTCCCACTCAGTACCTGGCAAGACCAAGCACCGGGCCGCCATGTTCGCCGTGGCCGGGATAAAAGGAAGCGGTAAACAATTCTGGTGGGATTAATACTCGTGTAATTGTACAGGGTGCTGACAACGCTGCGCTTCCATGCCACGATAATGAGGTGTGTGTGTGTGTGTGTGTGTGTGTGTGTGTGTGTGTGTGTGTGTTAGTGCGAGTGTATATCAGCTTTTTTTTTCTGTTGCAGTGTTTCCTTTGTTTGTTTCGTAGAATATTTTATGTATAATGGGTACCTGTGTTGTAAATAAAGCATCTCATCACAAAAACACCTTAAAATAATGGCAAAAGTTTACAAAGAATTCTTCCCCAACACTTCCCTTATTTGCTGTAAAAATAAGATTTTTCCCCGCTTTAAATTTCTACGAATAGCAATTCATTTCTTTCATCTATTTAGTAACCTCAGCTTTCTAAATGAATAAATAAATAAATAATAATAAATAATCATGAGTGTTTTCTCCATATCCAATCATGCAAAAGAATATCAAAGTAACTTTAGTAGTTGTTGTAGTTGTTGCTGTGGCTGTTGCTGTTGCTGCTGCTGTCGTGAGACTGGGCGTGAGGCGGACATACCAGAGTGTTCAGACAAGAATGAAATAACAAACACTAGGAAGAATAAAAAGAACAGATCAGATAGTGAGAGCCCCGGTCGTTATTGGGTCACTGGGCTACAAAGGTGCCGGCAGGAAATGACCACTGGGAGTAAAAGTGACAAATGATCGTAGTGAAAAGCTATGATGAGGAAACAATTACGCCCATATTAATAAAGTAATACGGTTAGTGACGAATGAGTGAAGTGAAAGGCTTCGATGACAAAACAATTACACCATATAAATATCCACTAATAGATAGGCTTAAACATGGAAATCGAAACAATATTAATTAACGGATCAACACGGAAACAAAGATAGCGTTGTATGGTACAAAAAATTCCGTGCTAAAAACCATGTTCACCTGCAAGGGTAACCACACCAAAGAATTTAAGTGTACATATAACCTAGTGCTGTCTGTGATAAAGGGACCTGAAAAGAAATTCCCTGCACATAAGAGCGAATAGTATATAAGTATGTGTGTAAGATTAATCTTTCGGGAAAAGTAACTAGTGACTGCTATGGCTCCTAAAGCAAAGTCAACGAACCCTCAAACAACAGCCATCCTTACTCTTAGTTATATTAAAATACTTTTTCTGTGTAAGTAGACATCATGAATCCTTGGGTCTTCCTCTGCCTCGCCTTATACGTGAGTAAAAACTTTGAAAATTTGTCTAGGAGTTGTAGATTCTCCTGCATATATACTGTGAACTTTTAAGATAGTTTTGTGACGCCTCGCATATAGGGATCACTATGCTGTAAAGTGATAGTGTTATGGTATTATTGTATTAAATGAACAGTGTTGATGAGAAACTTGTAGAAGCTTATAGCAAAAAAGTGTTTGATTCATGGAGATCTGGCCGTGCTATCTGGCGCTGTTTTTTTATGTGTTATTGCTGGAGTTGCTTATTTTTATGTTTTATATAATAAACATAGTTTAATGTAGTTGTGGTTGTGAATACTCCACTTGATTTATTTTCTTTGAGAACAGTGAGTTACATAAAGAGAGCATACAAGGTAAACAGCTTTATGTGATAATCTGCAGTGGCAGTTACGACACTGTTAATACTGCTGCTGCTGCAGTATTTGTAGTGATAGTGATGTGTTGGTACGAAGGGTACTAGAATTATCATTATTATTATTATTATTAGTAGTAGTAGTAGTAGTAGTTTGTTGTTGATGCTGTTGTTGTTGTTGTTGTTGTTGTTGTTGTTGTTGTTGTTGTTGTTGTTGTTGTTGTTGTCGTTCTTGATGTTGTTGTTGTTTTTGTTGTTCTTGATGTTCTTGTTGTTGTTGTCGTTATTATTGTTGTTGTTATTGTTATTGTTGTTGTGATTTAATTCATTGTACATCCCATACAGTGAAAGTCAGGGATGTTGGCTCTCTCTCTCTCTCTCTCTCTCTCTCTCTCTCTCTCTCTCTCTCTCTCTCTCTCTCTCTCTCTCAG
>NC_059271.1:9898666-9906166 GCF_017591435.1 Portunus trituberculatus | reverse complement strand
AGAAGAAACATCAAGAGAAATTCACTTTTAGGAAAAGTATTCACTTGAAATTCATGTAACCGCACGTACACACTTTATTCAATTAAGAATTTATATATAGCACATTCCATCATTCTGCAAGTATAACTTACACTTCAAGTACGCTTAGATATACGATACGTACATACATTCTATCATTCAGCAAGTATAACTTACACTTCAAACACTCTTAGATATGCATACAACTCTTCAACAGGATTTCGCAACACTTTAAACTAGGATTCAAATTGCATGTCAGCTTACTGACCTTTTAGAGATTCTGAATTGATTCGAATATGATCCAAGTCAAGTTAAAGACTGACACTAATAGCAAAAGCTTTAAAAGTCAAGCACCCTTTCCCGAAGTGCAGACACCCACAGGAAGACATTCCTCCAGGTAAGCGAGGTGCTGAGCCGTAGCCCGCTGACTCACAAGGCGGAGCTAAATCGTGCAGCTTCTCCAGTTATATGTGTGGATGAGTCACAGGGTCATGCTGGCTCACATCCCGAGCACCTGAAAGCCTGAGTTAAGATGGCTAAGAGCGGCCAAGTTAAACCCGGTTAGGAGAGGCTCACGGGGTGGCGGAATGATATCATGGGGGCATGATGACACAGAGCGGGAGGACCGAGATGGATAAAAAGACCGAAGAGGACGGAACGATCTCAGGAACTGAAGTAGGAATGTTAGCGGACACGTGAGATGCACTTTTAAAGAACAACAAAAACTCAAACTAGTGTAAGATGGAAGGGTGTCTTGGAGAGGCAAAAAAACCTCTGAGGATGAAACGGTGGAAGAATTGAAAATAATGTCAACTGAAACGAAATTGTAATGACGGGATAGGCTGAGAGAGAGAGAGAGAGAGAGAGAGAGAGAGAGAGAGAGAGAGAGAGAGAGAGAGAGAGAGAGAGAGAGACTATGACAGGTTTAAGTCTCAGGGATGTGGAATCCTGAAGTACCCAAGAATGTCAAAAGTTTGGAAGGTTTTTTTTTTTTTACAAGGCAGCAAGTAGAATCTCAAGTAGCGACGCAGTGTTCAGGGAGCAACGAGACGAGGGGACGTCAGTCACGCGACAAAAAATCTGAGGACTAGAGAACCTGAGAGATAACCACACCACCAAAAAAGATCTCTGAAAAACATACATTAAACGCGCAAGAATAATGCAGAGAATGAAAGTCTAAGATGGTAGGAATGCATAGAAAGTGAAATAAAATAAATAAAAAATTAAGAGGAAATAAACATATGTTAAAAGAATCTAAATCTTTACACCTAAAAAAATAAGGCAAAATGTAAAGTAAAGAGTTGACAATATAAGACAGCATGAATATCAACAAGCAGGAAAATTTTAACGAGAATGTGAAGATATATGAAAGGAAAACAGATCTAAGAAAAAAAAAGACCAAGAAAAGAAAACGTCTTATAGTGAACATCAGAGGAAGGGAAGAGTTTTGCTGGTGAGAGGAAAACATCGCAATGAAAGTGAAAAATCAAAGAACGGGAAAACCTTTAGTAAGCGTAATGACCTTGGCGGCTGTAAGAACAATTGAGCAGGAGGACTTTAGTGAGCAGGAGAGCCTCTGGAGGACAGGAGGATCAGAAGGCTTTCCTTGCGCAGCTCCTCCCGCTGAAAAAAAAAAAAAAAAAAACTCGTTTGTTGACATGCATTGTTGTAATTAGTTCAGGATCGGAGGAGGTGGAGGGTGTGGAGAGAAAAGAGGAAGGAGGATGACTGGGTTGCTCCTCCTCCCTCCATGGTAGAAAGTTTTGGGACTGGATTTAGAAAAAAAAGGCGGGAATCTCATCAGCATGAAATTGTCTTGGTGTGGGAGGCGCCGTGGATCAGGATAAAAAGTTATAATCGCCAGAAGGTTCTCTCTGTTACACCTCAGACATCCCCTCTCTGTCTTGATGGCATCTCTCCTCACTCTCCTCTACACACTGCTATCCTCTCCCAAACCTCAATTCATTTCAACCTCCCCTTTCCACCTCCAACACATATTTACCCTCTCCCCACCCTCTATCCACTTCATTTTCTCCTTTCAACTCTCTCCCAAGCTTCTACTATATCTACTTTATTCCTCTTCCCACCTTCCCCTGGTCATATAAATTCTTTCCCCAGATTCCCCTCTCTTTCCCTCCTTCCCATATTCACTTCTATCCCATTCCCACCTTTTGTTACACTTTTCAACACAATTCCCATCTAGCCCCTTCCTATTTCAACCCTCTCCCCGCCTTCCCCTAGTCACTTAAATGCTCGTCTCATCTTTCCCCGTCCCATTCTAACCATCCATCCTTCCTTCTTCGTTCACTCAGGCCTTCCCATCATTAGCTTCTTTTTTCCTCCCTTTCTCGCTTCACTTGACGTCTCCTGTTACTATTCTATCCATTCTTCCATATTTTCCTCCACTTTTCCTTTCTACTGTTCGTCTCCCACGTTACATTTGTCTATTTCCCCTCCATGTATTTCTCCACCCACTCCACCGTTCCATTCACTATTTCTCTTTTCACGCACATATCTTTCTCCACACTTTTCTTTCCTCTTCCTTTCCTCCCAAGCACTTTCCTTCCCCCCGCCGCAATGCATCCTCCCCAACAGCCAGCCGTTACCTCTCCCACCTATACCCCTTCCCTCTCCCTCCACCACCAGCACGCCTAACTTAACGTGACATTATCAGCGGCAACCTCCTGACTCTTCCAGAAACTGTGTTGGCGCGCAAGATCCAACGCCACAAACATTAGCTTTCTTCAGTTTTTTTTTTTTTTTTATCATCCAAAGTTGTGAAGGCTTTGGTTGTGTATTATGTCTTCCTTAACTCTCTCCCTCCTCCTTATTGCTTGCCTGTCTTCCTGTCTGTCTGTCTCCCTTTTTTCTGTCTTCCGCTTGTTTTCTCTTTCTGTTTCCTCTATGTATATTTTTCTTCACTAATGCATTGTTTTTTTTCATTTCTTCCTTTCTTTTCTTTCATTACTTCTTCCTGCTTTTCTTCCTTAGTTTCCTTTTCGTGTCTACTTGTTTCTACATCTTTCCTCACTATACCCAATCTCCTTCATTTCTTCCTTCTCTCACCTCTATTCAGTTTCGTTCGTTCCTTCTATTTTGCTTTTTTATTTATGTCTATTCTCCCTCACTGCTCCATTCCTTTCCTTTTTTTTCTTCACTCCCTCCCCTCCCTCCTTCCTGTTATTCTTCCCACAACTTCCTTGCACACTGCTACATAATATTTTTCTCGTTTTTCTTTACATTCTTTTACTTCCTCTTCCACTTCTGCAGTTTTATTCTCCCTCGCTGCATTTCTTCTTCATTCTCTTTTATCTATCTCTTTTCTATTCTCTCTCTCTCTCTCTCTCTCTCTCTCTCTCTCTCTCTCTCTCTCTCTCTCTCTCTCTCTCTCTCTCTCTCTCATTTCTCCTTTGTTGTCATGCCACTTCTAACTTTATGCTGAACTTCCTTACCTTTCTTTTCCCTTCCCTTCCTTTCCATAACACATCGATACTCAATCATTTACTTCCTTCGTGTTTCCTTTCATCTCACTTCTTTATTGACATCATTGCCTCACTTTCTTATATCTTACTCATCAATCATCCCTCGTCCTTCTATCCTTCCTTCCTAGCCCTCAGGCACCAACCACACAACACGTTCCATATTTGTATCGTTCACGCCGAGTCCCCGCCATAGGACACGGCACAAGAAGTTTTCCACCCAACGATTACTTTTTTCCGGAAGGAGAGGGAGAAAATTAATATCCATTGAGGGTGAGAGGCAAAGAAAAGAATGAGAGCAAAGAGTCGAGATGGGGGAGAGTGTCGGTGGGGTAAGACAGTGGGGATGGAGGGGAAAAAATGAAGGGAAAATAAAGTAAGGACAATAGAAGGGAGGGAAAAAATGAGAGGGTAATAAAGGAGGAAGAAAAAATATTAAACTCAGGGAAGTGAGAAAAATAGGAGAGAATAGCATGAAGAGAAAAGATTGTTAGGAAGGTAGTGGAAAAAAAAAAGGTAAGAAGGGAGAGAAAAACGCCCAAAGGAAGGGAAGTAAAGAAAGAGGAAAGGAAAGAGGGGAAGGAAGGAAAGGAATAAGAAGTAGGAGAGGGAAGTGAAAAAAAAGAGAAAGGAGTGTTGGAGGTGAATGAAAGGAATAATAGAATAGGAAGAGAAGATAGGAGGAAAGAGCAGGAAAAAAGGAAAGAAAGGAAAAAAATATATGAAGGAGAGAGAGAGAGAGAGAAAGGGCATGAGCTGAGTGAGATAACATAAACATGAAAATTATTATCTACAAACGTTATCAACGAAATAAAAATTATTGTCAACTGGAGAATTACAAACACACACAAATGCTCTTCAAAAGCAAAACCTTCATCGAAAATGACACGTGTATCTAGATTAATTATTCGTACCCTGTAAAAAATATATATTCACTTTATTTATTTTTTTTCTGTGTGTGTGTGTGTGTGTGTGTGTGTGTGTGTGTGTGTGTGTGTGTGTGTGTGTGTGTGTGTGTGTGTGTGTGTGTAATAATAATAATAATAATAATATACGGTTTATTACTTTGGCAATGTAAAAAATTACACTGAAAATGTACAGGGTGGTGGGGGGACATTAAGACAATGAACTGAAATGCTTAACCTAACTATGGATATAACTTAACCTAGAATGTGTGTGTGTGTGTGTGTGTGTGTGTGTGTTTCACTGTTTGATCTGCTGCAGTCTCTGACGAGACAGCCAGACGTTACCCTACGGAACGAGCTCAGAGCTCATTATTTCCGAGCTTCGGATAGGCCTGAGACCAGGCACACACCACACACCGGGACAACAAGGTCACAACTCCTCGATTTACATCCCGTACCTACTCACTGCTAGGTGAACAGGGGCTACATGTGAAAGGAGACACACCCAAATATCTCCACCCGGCCGGGGAATCGAACCCCGGTCCTCTGGCTTGTGAAGTCAGCGCTCTAACTACTGAGCTACCGTGTGCTGTGTGTGTGTGTGTGTGTGTGTGTGTGTGTGTGTGTGTGTGTGTGTGTGTGTGTGTGTGTGTGTGTGTGTGTGTGCTTCCGGGATTCTTTTACTAATCTGTAAACGGAGCGATACACACTAGACAATTATTTAACCATATATTTTGCGCTTAGAAAAAAAAATGTTTACTGATCAACATTTACTTTATATTAAAGCGAAAATATAAAGTATAGGATTACATTCCAGAAATTTTTAAAGAAGTGCCGACGACAACAAAGGAAAATAATTAAATAGTACGTGTTTGAGGGAGGGGATGGGAGGGATGGCGGGGTGTACAGGTGTTGTCGCCATGAAATGCTCGGGTACACGCAACACTAAAGCAACTTGTTAACTCGTGCGTTAATAAATACCGTAAGAAATTAATGACGTTAATGTAAATGCCACCCGTCTGTCAACCAGCGAGTGAAGGCCTATAGTAATAATTCATACCAGTATGTATTGACTCAACTACAGAGAAAACACACACACACACACACACACACACACACACACACACACACACACACACACACACACACACACACACACACACACACACACACACACACACACACACACACACACACACACACACACACACACACACACACACACACTAAACAGTGCTCCAATGTTTCCTGTTAAAAAAAAAAAGTTGCGTATGAATATGAATTTTGTGACTGATGGCATTAGTCTCTCTCTCTCTCTCTCTCTCTCTCTCTCTCTCTCTCTCTCTCTCTCTCTCTCTTGATAGACGTATGATATTCTATTCGTGTTTCAGGGTGCGCTATTTTTTTTCTTTGTTAAGCTATTCTTTTATTTTTGCTTTGTTTTATTCTAAACATATGTATCATATACTCTATCATTGTCTATGTCTGTCTGTTTATGTCTGTCAGCGCTCTCTCTCTCTCTCTCTCTCTCTCTCTCTCTCTCTCTCTCTCTCTCTCTCTCTCTCTCTCTCTCTCTCTGTGTGTGTGTGTGTGTGTGTGTGTGTGTGTGTGTGTGTGTGTGTGTAAGCGCGAGTGTATGCGAACTGTCAGGAAGGAGAAACAAGCCACAACAGGTAACATGGACACATCATAAGCCTTTGGACACTACAGGACAACACACACCGCCGGCCACACCTCACTTGATCCTCGCCCCTCCTCCTCACTGCCTGTCACTGACCACTAACACTACCTGGCTGGACGCGGCACCCTCTGGCAGCCGGCACGACGAGGCAAACTGGCGGGGATAGAGAAAAAGTGTGTGCCAGCGTGGAGGGGAAGTCTGTGTATGATAATGTGTTATAGGATTTGTATTTTCTGTGAAAGACGTGGGGAAGCGAAGCGACGAGATCAGATTACCGCCACGCCTGTTCTTTGTCGCTGGTTAAGTGCTGGTTGGTGTCTCATTGTTATCATTTTCTATTTTTCCTATCGTATATTTATCTATTTCATTATCTTTTTGCTTCGCAGTCTTAGTTACACGGATTATATTTTTGTAGTTTCTGCTTTCATGGCTTAAGTTTCAAGTTTTGTTTCGATTTTTCTTTTTTTTCTGATTTCCTTTGTAAAAAATATCCTCTTCTTCGTGTGTCTTCCTTTTTTTTTTTCGATGTTTCTCTTCTCTGGTACATTTTCTACCGATATGTTACATGTTCTTTTTCAAGTTTCATTTACTAAGCGATAACATTTTAGTGTGTGTATAAGTATCAAAGTCTACACTGACAAATTGTTTTTTATTTATATTTTTCCCAATATCCTTGTCTAATTCCTTACTGATACGTAAATCCTATCAGTTTTCATTTATCTAACGATAGGTTACGTGTTTTGACATGAAAATTTATGTCTCGATATGTTTCTCCCTTGGGCTTCTCCGTCTTTCTTATTTATTTATTTCCCGATATAGAACATTTTTCTTCTCCGCACTCCTTTAACGAAATGTCACATGTTGTCTTCATAGATGGCAAAATCCATATTAATAAACTGTTTTTGAAAACGTCACAGGCCTTTCCTAAATATCTTTCCCCGGCATCTTTTACAAATTTCCTCAACGCTGCCTACGGTATTTTTTCTCCGAGTCCTCTCCACCATTTCCCGATGTATTATTTCCATATCAATACATAATGATACCATTTTTTCTTCGTTTTCTTTGCCGGCATCTGTAAGGAAAGGGAGGGGGTAACTATAGGGAAGGAGAAAGAGAGGGAGGGGGAAGAATAAAGACGGAAAGATGAGATATTGAAGGAGGAAGAGAGAGAAAATTGAGGAAAAAGTAAAGAAGGTAAAGCTAACGTGTACATAGTAAGGGAGGTGTTGGATGGGAAGGAAAAGAAAAAAAAGGGAGTGGAAAAAAAAATAAACGAAAAGTAGAATGAGAGAGAGAGAGAGAGAGAGAGAGAGAGAGAGAGAGAGAGAGAGAGAGAGAGAGAGAGAGAGAGAATGACAAGCGTGGAACAGAAAGAATGGGCTAAGTAATTAAACAATAAAGGGAAAAACAGTATGGA
>NC_059271.1:9853666-9896166 GCF_017591435.1 Portunus trituberculatus | reverse complement strand
ATACGTTTCTACAATTTCTAGGTTCTCGTCTCCTATTAAAATACAAGATTACAAGATAGTATGAATTAATCTGGGTCATAGTAAGAAAAACAAATATTCCCTTATATATTCGTCTATCTCTCCCCTCCGACGATCTGTTCAGTCTCTAATACTTTTTTTTTCCGAAAATTCCAGGCGAAAAAAAAAAAATATGCAGAGCTCGCGAGGTTCAGCTATACAGAAAATGGTAAAAGAACGTGGAAGCGAAGAACGGAAAGGAAAAGAGTGGCGAGGCAAGGGAAACAGCAGAAGGGAGAATAGGACGTGGGGAGAAGAAACAGCGAGGGAAGGAGAAAAAAAAAAAGTGATGGTGAGCAGGATGGTGTGGTGAAGACGATGATGGAGGGACAGCAGTGTGTAGATAATGACGATGGAGAAAGGAGAGAGAGAGAGAGAGAGAGAGAGAGAGAGAGAGAGAGAGAGAGAGAGAGAGAGAGAGAGAGAGAGAATGGAAAGGCGAGTGCGGAGAGGTACAGAGCGCAAACAAAGATGATGATGAGAAAAGAGAAGAAGGAAGAAGTACTGTATAACACGAAGGGACCGGAAGATGAAGAAAGTACCCGTAATAGCACACTAACTTTAGATGGTAATAAAGTTAAAGAAGCTTGAGTACCCATCGCAATAGAGGTAATAGGTGGAGGAGTGGGAGGTGGAAGTGGTTCATGGGAGGTGGAAGAGATGGAAGTGTTTGGAGGTCAACACAGAAAGGGTGATGGATGAGGAACCGACCATCAGATAATGCGTGAGGGGCGGGAGAGGATGATGTCAGGACGGGTGCGGGGGTGTGAAAGATGGCCGAAGGTGGGGAGGGGATGGGGAAGGGAAAAAAATGTAGAGAGACTGGGAGGAGTAGAGAGTAAGAGAGGGCTGAAAGGAACTGTACTTAGTGTGGTAGGTAAGGCAGTGTGTGTGTGTGTGTGTGTGTGTGTGTGTGTGTGTGTGTGTGTGTGTGTGTATACGCGCGCATATATAGATAGCTATGTAAATAGTAGATACATAGGTAGCTTGGATGGATGGATACATACATAGACAAATGGGTACATGAACAAAAAAAAAATGGGAAAAGAGATCGATAAATTTATGAATAGATCCAAATAGATAGATGTATAGTAAGAAGGATACTGGTTGTTACAAAGGCAGACAGCTAAACAGTTACGAATACGGTTGAACTGATAGCACCAGTAATATTGCTAGCAGTGTGTGGTGAAGTTGCGGGAGCGTTGGCACGCCTGACCTGCTGAGCCTCGTCAAGCCGCCACGCCACGTTCGAGCCACACACTCAACCGGTTCGAGACACCTAAAGGGAAGTTCACTAATACGTGAATCATATCAAGGCACATAGGGGAGAGTTATCAAGAAAAAAAAAAGATGAATAAAGAGAAATTAATAGACAAGTGAATCAATAAAACGCACTGTCCATGATTATCTCTCTCTCTCTCTCTCTCTCTCTCTCTCTCTCTCTCTCTCTCTCTCTCTCTCTCTCTCTCATTAAATCTAACTGCATCCTTTCCTGATCTTGCTAATGTTTCGTATTTTTCATTCTCTTAAATAGTTTTATTCAATTCCCATTCCAGCTTCTCTCATCACAACACTCCCATATGACTCATCTAATTCTTCCCCCTACTTTTTTCCAGTCCTACTTTCGCGTCCTATCCACATCCTCCTCTTTCTCCTGCTCCTGCTTCTGCTCCTCCTCCTCCTTCTTTATCTTCCTTATCTTTTATCCTTTTCTCTTTTCCCCTTCCTTACCACTTTCCTTCCTCTCCTGTCTCCTTCCGTTTTTCTTTCCTTCTTTCTCTTCTCTTTCTCTTACCTTGCTTCTTTTCTTCTTCCTTTCTCTTTTTTCCCCCTTCTCACATCTCCCTTCTTTCCTTCTTCCCTCTCCCGTCTCTTTTCGCACTTCCTTCCATCTTCTCTTCTCTTTCTCTTAACACATTTTTATCTTTCCAGCTTCCTTTCTTTTTATTATCCTTCTTTCGTCATCCTTCCCTTCTCCTTCTCCCCTCTGGATTTCCTCTTCTTCCTTTCTTCTTTCCTTCCTTTTCTCACCCCTTTCCTCATTTATCCCCTTACTCCCTGCCCTCCTCTACTCTTACATATCCCTCTCACCACCGCTTCTTCCACTTGCTTCCTCCATTCTATCATCAAAAAGACTGCCGAGCTCATAATCCCCTCTGGTCTTGCTGAATACGAGTAAAAAGTAAACAAAAGATCGCATACAGTTTAAATAAATGTGTTAAATGCATGCTGAATAAAATCTAAATACGGATTACATTAAGTGCTTGCTTGACCTCCATCCTTGAGTGAGAGAGAGAGAATGTAAAAATTAACTCACAAAAGAAAAACAAATATCATGGTAAACATTTCACGATTTTGTTTTGCTTCTATCTATTTTTTTGTAACTTTTAAATCATACTGAAATTCATTAATCCATTAACTTATGTTTTATTGTCTGTCCATCCCTGGCAGTAATACTGCATTGTTTATTTTGCAGTGATGATCTGGTGCATGGACTGGCAGAGGCAGCAGCAGTAAGAAAAGAACGAGTGTGCAAATCAGAAGTGAAAGATATTTAATTTTTTCATTACTATCTACGCTTTTTTATTAGTCGTATCTATTTTTTTAAGGAAAAACTGCCGGCGTGAAGGTAAGGGGGAGAAAAGTAAAATAATAAGTACAGGAAGAGGAAAAGTTAAAGGGCCTTTCATCGTGGTACTGTCCATGCAAACTCTATGTATATTAAGGTTATGAAACGGAATGGAGAGTATCTACTCAAGTCTCCCTCTTGGTTCTTGCAATTAGCATAACTCCATTTCTTCCTCTAAAAACACCTTATAACTCACACCAACCCCTTGCTTCTTTTGTACATTCATACCATAAAAAAAAGCCTTCCTTCATTATTACATCATCATCCTTGACCCTTGAAAGTACGGCACTAGTTACTATATTTGCGGTGATAGACAATTCAGGTGAACGAATATACAAACACAGGTGATAAAAATTTTAAATATTTGAAAGGTTTCGAAATTATTATTAGGACGTAGAGTACGACATATCATTCCGAAGAAATAAAGATCCGGGAATCCATAAGGAAATCACTGGTACAAAAAAAAAAAAAAGTACAATTATTTCCCTGCCGTGAATTCCAGCTATTACGCAGACAAACCTCACCAGCTGACCAACATTCCTAGAACCTTTAAACAGTTAGGCTCTTAGAGAGAGAGAGAGAGAGAGAGAGAGAGAGAGAGAGAGAGAGAGAGAGAGAGAGAGAGAGAGAGAGAGAGAGAGAGAGAGAGCCGTTAATCACTACGCAATCCATGAACGAAAACAACAAGAGGCAGAATCAAGTGCAAAACGTCATTATATTACTGCGCGCGCACATACACACACACATACATATATAAATACACACACACACACACACACACACACACACACACACACACAGTAAACTAACGATGGTAAGAATATCTGAAATCATAAGGAGAATAAGGAAAATGACAAGTGTTTAGAGGGAGTCGATGATGAAGAGTAACTAATCGGTAGTAGTAGTAGTGGATATGGTGAGATGGTGTCGGAGGGCGAGAGGGTGACGAGAGGGTGTGGGGACGGCGTGGATGGTGACAAAACAGGGAGGGGTGACGGGAAGGAGTGATGAATGAGTTGGTAGAGCTATGGTATAAGGTCTTCCCGATGTAAAAGTATAAGGTATTTAGTTAACGTGTGATACCTAAAATGACTGCAGTGAGGGAAATAGAAGAGGTGTCGTGACGTCTTGGTGTGAGTGAAGGCGAGATGTGGTGTAGTGTGGTGTATTAAGATGGGATGTGGTGCAGTGGACGGAATATATAAAAGGTGCATGGTGCGACGGTGAGGATGGTGAGGACTAGGCAGAATGAGTGAGTGAGTGAGTGAGCGAGCGCATGACGTGCCTCTAACAAGTGGTTCCCGGGAGGAGAATTTGGACTTGAATCTCAGTCCCGTGGCTCGCGGTATTCAGTCCACCACACACTCATGCACTCACTGGCAATCGTTATTCTCTTCTACTTACGACAAAATAAAAAAAAAAAAGTACATTTGAGAACATAGTAAGACATTTTCCCCTCCATTCCTTCTCCACATTATTGGCAGTCCACGTGATGTACCCATATAATTGATTCCACTCAGCTATTCTTGTCCATTCCTTTCCACTCATTACCTACCATTAGCAACCCCAGTAGCAACGCACACTGAAGCTTTGCACGAAGGCCAGTCTCAGTATTGTATAACACATACCTTCACAGGAAAATATCAAGCGAAAAGGGAGACTAATGTTCACGCGACACACATCTAAGGAAACCAACGAAAGAGTGAAGGAGTGGAAGGGGGAGGAAAAGTAAGGACCATCAGATTCACCCTAGAGAGTCGGTTATTCAAAGGTGATTGGCAGCGGCGTGCGTGTCAGTCAGAATGCCCTGCGTTGTGATTGGCTGATGGGTGGCGTCGCTCAGCTGAGCGGTAGTTAGCATGCGCCCACGCACAGCATCACCACAATCTTTAACAATCATTAGTTTGAGTTGAATATTTCATTGTCACCTATATATGCATACAGTAAACAATCCTAACTATATGCTTACTGAAAATAATCCTTAATGTATGCATATATATATACTTACATAAAGAAAACTGTCATTACTATCATGAACCGCCAATTTCACAAAGCATAGAGGGATTCGAACAGGTTAAGTAATTTTTGCAAACTCTCATAAGAGAGTGTTGCCTAACACATCGCTATGGATAACTCTTATTATCCAAACAATTCCATTCATAGTTATTCGTCAGCTGAGCCACTTGTCTTCATACTCCTCGTGAGACAACAAGGGTACGAGTTCAAAACCATCTGCTCTCCACCATGTATGACAAAAGTACGATTATGAAGATGTGTCGACAAAACCTACGCTAATGTTATTATTTAAGTAATTATACTGTAGATAATTCATATTACACAAGTACAGTTGCATTTTTAATACATAGACACGAGTCACAACACAGTGCCCGGTTACAGTACGAGTGTGTCAGGTACAAGCGATTGTCACTACCAAGTAAACTCAAGACACGAGACCTGAGCTTATTCGATCATACTCTATCAAAAGAGACAACATAAAATGATGTATTCTGATTTTCGACAACATTCCGAGCCCCTTTACCCTCAATAAGCCCACTACAATACATGTGCCGCCGTTTACACTTCACAGGAGAAATAGATTAAATATAACGTACTGTATCCTTTCTGTCCATTCACATCACATTCCAAACCTACTTCATTACCGAGGATTTCGTTTCCCAGTTCGTATTAACAGCACAACCTTCTCTGGTCAGACAGGGGTGTGTCGAACGACTCACTCTCGCTTTTCTCTAAATTATTCAAGTCTATATAATAATGTCTTACCCTTCTAGTCTCGGTAAAGAGGGATAAACTTTAGCAAATTTAAGTTGTATAATAATTCAAGAAGCCAGTAAAGAGACTCCCCACATTATAATTTACATAATTTCATTTGTACATTTCTCGTGGGCAGGAATTGTAGTTATGGAAATGAGCTTAAATGTTTGACACTAAGAAATAGTAAGTTTTTATCAGTAGACGTGAAGACTCGCACAGGAAACAGTGGCTTTATTCGTCTCATCTCCTTCAGTTAATTGAATATTGGGAAACATATGGGACAGTCTCTTTACATTAGGAAGGTTCGACATATTTTCTTTATAACATCATTACTGTACTTGTTGATTTTCAGTTCATCGCTCAATTTATTTGCATAGAAGAAAGTGAAAGTAAGCGCCAATTAAGCCTCAATGGATTTCTATTTCATTACATCGTTAGTGATAAATAAAAGACAGTCAATATCACAAAACCTAAGACGCAGTGTAGATTTTCCTTTTAATATTTGAAAAAGCAAAAGAAAAATCTAGATCGCATGATAGTTAATTGGATACTCGATGTAAAATTTTCATCTGCGAACCAAACAATGCGAAAACGTAACCCTCCTCTTCCATAAACTATGGTGGTGTTCTCAATTTCTCAACCTTTTCCTGTTTCTCTTACTCTTCCTCCTTCTCCTCCTCTTATTATTAATTACACACACACACACACACACACACACACACACACACACACACACACACACACACACACACACACACACACACACTCAATCACGCTCTGGATTAATAACTTTGCATTATAGTTCAAAATCAAATTTCCATAGGACACATAAACAGGGAAGAATGGAAGAAGAGGAAGTGAGAAGGGAGAGAAAGAGGAAGGAAGAGAGGAGAGGAGAGATTGTAGTGAGCAAATGAAGAAATCAAGAAAGAAAGTCGAATATGAGAACAGAAGCAGAAAACAAAGGAAAGATATCAGAAAGGGTGAAAGAAGAAAAGGAGGAAAGAAGTAAAGAGACGAAAAAGATACATTGAAATTCTGGCGAAATGATAGAGAGAGAGAGAGAGAGAGAGAGAGAGAGAGAGAGAGAGAGAGAGAGAGAGAGTGGTACAAGGAGGAGGAAGGAGCAAGACAAGGTCATTAAGCGGCAGTGGAAATGTCGAGTTCACGTGAAACTTCATCGCATGTACCTCTCAGATAACTCACTCTCACTCACTCTCTCTCTCTCTCTCTCTCTCTCTCTCTCTCTCTCTCTCTCTCTCTCTCTCTCTCTCTGTGTGTGTGTGTGTGTGTGTGTGTGTGTGTGTGTGTGTGTGTGTGTGTGTGTGTGTGTGTGTGTGTGTGTGTGTGTGTGTGTGTGTGTGTGTGTGTGTGTGTGTGTGTGTGTGTGTGTGTGTGTGTGTGTGTGTGTGTGTGTGTGTGTGTGTGTGTGTGTGTGTGTCCGTCTGTATGTCTGTTTGTCTGTCTGTCTGTCTGTCTCCGTTTCTCTTATTCATTGACATATTATTCAAGTCATAGTCATTCATGAAGCAAGTATTTTCATCAGGCAATATTTCATACGTTAAAGAAGAAATATCCAGTGTGATATCCAATGAAAAAAGAAATCCTTAATAAACTCGCACAATACTTACTTTTAGCATGGTACTGCACGTCTCTCTCTCTCTCTCTCTCTCTCTCTCTCTCTCTCTCTCTCTCTCTCTCTCTCTCTCTCTCTCTCTCTCTCTCTCTCTCTTTAGCAGATCCAATAAAGTCTCAAGTACGACCCAGCCTCAATACGTGACGGGAATGAATGTACTCACCACGCCGCCTGACCAAACACGCCGCGCAAACATAACAAAACCGTGAAATAAAACTAAGCCATGAACGAGAGAGAGAGAGAGAGAGAGAGAGAGAGAGAGAGAGAGAGAGAGAGAGAGAGAGTCAAAATAACACTCAGGCAGCACTCGTGGCAAAGTATGTGGAGTAAAAAGGCAACATGGAAGATTACGGAAATATTAAAATGGAATAGAGTGAGGAGTTTAAATTCATGCAGTTGTCAATCCTTCTCTTACGCGGAGTCACTTAGATAGATTGTGTGTGTGTGTGTGTGTGTGTGTGTGTGTGTGTGTGTGTGTGTGTGTGTGTGTGTGTGTTTCCGCCATCCACTACACCCGTACCGTCAGCACAGTCAGCGAAACATTTGTACACTGTCGGTGGAAACAAACAGCCGCGTTGAGGGTTTCGATCTTTTCAGTGATACGCTGGTCCGGTGAGGGAAGGTAATTCGCCGCCTCTGTCCACACAAGGGGAGCGGGGATGGCCGGCATACAGCCACTGATACTGATACTGATACTGGACCCCATACACAGCCACCACCCATCGGCCACTCTGGACAAAGGTTTTTGGGGTAAAAATAATAGAGAAAACGAACAAATGCACGAATGATAATTAAACAAGAAAGAGAAATCTAATGTTTTGTGTGGATGAGAATGTTGAGATTATACTTTTTTTTTTTTTTTTTTTTACGGTAAGGCTTATAGCGCCTGTAGGCACACTTGAAGAGTGTATGGAAAGCGCTGTTCAGCTTCCGCCCATTAGTGGCGCAGGCAATTTTATTTATAGTGGTACCCATATTAGGGCCCATATCACCACCCAAGCTCATCTTGAGTGTAACCACCTAGAACCTGGGCATCATGGTGATATGTAGGTAACTTTAAACCATACTTTCTGTGAACAATTTGTACACACACACACACACACACACACACACACACACACACACACACACACACACACACACACACACACACACACACTAATAACTAAGCACCAGCACAACACTGCATGGAATAAAGGCTAATAACAGCACAACAACAATTTATATGTCCTTGAAATAATACACATTAGTATAAAACTGTGTACGAACTACTGCGCGTCAACAACTGCATAAAACTGAACAAAAACAACTTCATCGCAACAACAACGCTCGCTAACAACCACACATAAACACCTGCAGAACAATCCACCGCTTCTAATCAACAACAACAGCCTCCCATTCTCCCAGCCAGCCTCACGCCACACCCATGACCGCTTAAATGTTTGTTTGTGTGCTAACCAACGCGGCATTGCTTTGGTGGCGAACCAATGCACTACCGCTGTTGTAGGAAAACCTGTCAAAATAACCACGGATTTTCACTTACACGTATGCGACTTGGATATTTGTTTTAAAGTACTACCTAATGCAAAAAGAATACCGACCTGAGCCAGGCAGGTAAGAGGTAGAAAAACGCTGCTGCTCTTGGCTTTATTCCATCCAATAAATGTATGTTTATAAAGCCGGTTTACACGCCCGACTCAGAATCGTATACCATGAGCAATGTGGTAGATTCAGTTATCATATCAAATACCGAAAATGTTCTTAGCCCCGACGTATATGTTCGCTTGGTGAGTGGCGGTAACACTGTTAAGTCATAACTGGTGCACCCACTCCGTTATGCCACGCGCCGCACTGTTCTCACATGCCTCGTGGGAGGGCGTTGAGGTGATGAGGGACGAGGAACTAAGGCACAGAACAGCAAGTTTATTTACAGGTAAACAAATAGTACTATCAACAGAATTTCGCCGGGTTTGCTGGTGCTGTTGTTGAATGTTTTTGGTCATATAGTATATCCCCACTTCGTGCCACGCCTTGTGTTGCAACAGCGTAACAACAAAAGTGCGCGATTTAAATCACGCAGTTTTCCCGTGATATCTCATCGCATGTATCTTTCGAATTACTTTATTTAGCATTTCTATAAGTAAATACCTTTACTATTCTATTAAAACTGACAACACGACTCCTGCGTCTGGGTGTATATGCACCGAGCCCCAAAAAAACATCAGCACTTGGGTAATAATCATTATTGCTCACTCAACACCCAAAACAACAATAAAGACAACTACAACAACGTAATGCTAAGCATGCATCAAACAACGGACACTCGACATGTTGGTGACAGCAGCAGCCAAGGAATTCTTAAATCACCAGTAGCTGCGCATCTCTGCTGCGTGTAGAGACTAGGGACTGCCGGGTAAAGAAAGCGAGATAACGTGGCAGATGTCTTAGTACTTGTACACTCCCTCTGCTATGTAACGGTTACTACACACACACACACACACACACACACACACACACACACACACACACACACACACACACAATGACACTAACGCGATATTATTGTCATTAATGTAAGAGAGAAAAATCATATATTTATGTCATACACTAAACTATAAAAAAAAAATAAAAAAAAAACCAAAATTAATAAAAAAAAACAAAAAAGTAAGATAACAAAATTGAAAAAAAGAGGAACAAACCATTCCACAAGAAGGGAAAATGTAGAAAAGAAAGTGACAGAAAAAAAAAAAGGAAACTGGCGAGTTTGTAAGCAAATCTAACAGCATCATGTCCTCAAAATAAGGCTCATATACATTACCTTAAGCCTCTCAAGGACAGCCTGCCTGTGTTGGGATATTTTCTTCAGCCACGCTAGGAAGTACTTTATGCCTCTCCAACTTGGAGGGAATGGGAAAACCAGATGGGTCGAGGGAGCAACATGTAGAAACCAACTGTGTGTATGTGTGAGAGTGAGAGAGGGGGACGGCAAGAAGGCTTGTAAACGTAGGAAACGAAAGAAACAACAAGGGACACATCAAGAGGCCGTTGCAAAACAGAGGAAGAAAGGAAGCAGGAAGGGATATGCAGGCAGCAAACAAGCGAGCTAGCTGGTTGGCATATTACTCGCTAACTCAATCAAGGACGTCAGTACGAGAGTCGGCAAGTAAGGAAGGCAACAGGGAATGAGGAAGTGGAGTAAGGGACGGGCACTGCGAAGAATATGGACGGGAAAGATTGACAAGCAGTGTGATGAAATAGAGGGAAAACGTAAGAGAATGAGAGAACAAGCAGTTCGAAGAAACTAAAAAAGACAAATTAATTAATGAAGGAGGGAAAACGTAAGAGAATGAGAGAACAAGCAGTTCGAAGAAACTAAAAAAAACAACAAATTAATTAATGAAGGAGGGAAAATGAGGAAAAAAAAAAGAAAATACGTAAGGCAGAAGATAAGGAAGGAAGAAAAGCTGGTGGAAAAGAGAGACCTAATGACTACACTAAATCATGAAGCCTATAAAAAGAAATGAAATATTTACTGAGTAATAATAAAAGAACTCTGCTAAAGCAACTCAACGCACACATTCAATATGTACATCCGAATTAATAAAAGAAAATATATGAATAAATAAAAAAAAACGACAAAATAACAATAGATTCAGCACATTAAGAAGGCTGAAAATAACATGCGTGGGAATAGCATTACTAGACAAAAATAAACACAAAATTAAAATATAAATGCTATCTTGAATATGACATGAGTATGAAGCCAGGTAACAAAATAACTCTCCCTCCTTCCCTCCCTCCTCTCTCTCTCTCTCTCTCTCTCTCTCTCTCTCTCTCTCTCTCTCTCTCTCTCTCTCTCTCTCTCTCTCTCTCTCTCTCTCTCTC
Source organism: Portunus trituberculatus (assembly GCF_017591435.1). NCBI lineage: Eukaryota > Metazoa > Arthropoda > Malacostraca > Decapoda > Portunidae > Portunus > Portunus trituberculatus. The sequence continues at coordinate 9,885,187 of NC_059271.1, read as the reverse complement.
TCTCTCTCTCTCTCTCCACTGGGAAAAAGAAAAACACAGTCTTAATGCACGACGGAAAGAAATTGGAAACTCTTTACGAGGCAAGGAAAATTGGAAACAACGCAAACAATGGAGGGAAACATATTAGCAACTTCAATTTCCGTTCGCTCGAGATAATCTTTTTAGTACAATTGAAGATTTCTTACAAAATAATCATTACACGAGAGGGAGCGTCTCTGTTCATACGTGAATTTTTTATGTGTTTTAAAAAGAGGCTGTTATACTTCACAGGTGGTGGTGGTGGTGGTGGTGGTGGTGGTGGTGATGAAAGGTATTTCAGTTCTTGCTAATATCTTAATTACTACTGAAGGAAGAGGAGAAGGAGGAGGAGGAGGAGGAAAAGGAAGAGGAGGATTGAGTTGGAAAAAAAGAGAAAAAAGGAAAAATTATAATTTTTGTAAAAAAGAGAAGAAAAGGATTTGGAGTTTAAAGAGTAGGAACAGGACGAATTAAAAATAGAATAAAATCAATAGGAAGAAAAACAAGAAGAGGAGGAAAAGAATGATGAGAAAAAATATATAGACACAAGAAGGAAGAGGAGAAAAGGAAGATGATTTGTAGTGGGAAAACGAAGAGAAGGAGCAAGAACAAAAATAAGCACAAAACAATGAAGTGGACAAAAAAAATATAAAAGAAAACATAAAAGGAAGGGAGGGGAAGAAGGAAAGTAACAATAGATATACAATGTTTTCATTCACCACGAACCGTCGGGAGTAGGTATACGAGAAGCACTTGTTGATCTCGCCACCAATACTCGCACAATTAGGGAACGCTGCCGCTGAGAGACGCACTGTTTACTGTTTCCTCGTATCAGGGCCAGAGACAACAACCTGTACACTGGTCCCGTACTCAAACAAATCCTAAGTAAACTGGGACAGATATTGGAAAGGTGGTCAAGAAACTCAGGATGAAGGAGTGGTATTAAGTTTCGATTGCAGATCTTTGTGAATAGAAGGCTGGGAATACTTGGCATTGAGATGTTATGGAGTTTCAATTCGTCTGTTTTCAGCATCAATTTTGGCGAAATATCTATTCAAAGGATGTTTTTTTCTGATTACATTCAAAATATTTTTGTCACTGGGCAGACTCAGTGACACCTAAAAGATAAAATAAAAAGATATTTTCTTTTCATTTTTTTCCCTTTCGATACCCTAGAAAATCTCACTTAAAACATAAGAAAATAAGGAAAATTATCATTATTATACCTACGAATCTCTCGGTATAAAACATACTTACTTATTTCCGGTTACGAAATCATTTATGTATCACACTTGCTTCAGTTTTCTTTAGATGCCTTCCAATCACTTATCACACATCGAGAATAACTGCATTTTAATCTTGAAAAAAAAAGAAGCGCGTATTACCTTCTCTCACTGAAAAAGACTATCTCTTTAATATCATTCACCTGCCTGGTGCGACCTTCTCAGACCCTTTAAGAAATACAAAGAAGGGCGATAATACCTACCATGATTGTGAAGACACTGACACTTATGATTCCGGCAATAATAATAACACTTAATACTACGACCGTCGACAATATTCCTGGAAACATTCACCTGTTTTCCCTCTCTTTCATGCTCCCTCCGTCTAACTTTTTTTTTTCGTTCCCATTTACAAAAGGCTTATTATACCACTACATTTCCCTTATGAATACATGACTCCTGACGCAGAGTTTAGGTAGCCTCAACCTATCCGTCCCCTGCCTGGCTGCTATTCAGGGATCGACTATTCAAATAAATTGTCCATATAGAGGTACCGGGAGCATGAATGTAGCTTGGGTTGAGGGGATGGAGGGAGTAATATTAAGGATGTATATCTTCGGACACGTGAGGTGTGTGTGTGTGTGTGTGTGTGTGTGTGTGTGTGTGTGTGTGTGTGTGTGTGCGCGCGAGATACTTAGTGTCAAGTACTAAGTGAAAGATGCCATTTACCACAAAAAAAATAATGCTGACAGACAAAGGGAGACAAACAAACAGACAGGTGGAGACAGAAAAATATATAGAGGCGAAAACAAAATACAAACAGACAGACAAACCACAGACCATATAACGACATATATATATATAAAAGAAAAGAAAAAAAAAAAACAGTACCAATAATGAAGGAGTGGAGAGGGGAGTGGATTTGCATACCACTATCCTACACTCATTTCATTAATTATACACTTTTCATGACACTTCATTACTCTCACACTCATTATCTTACCCCCGCACCCCATACCGCAACATTTTCCGCCTCAGTCATCCCTCCAGCGCAGCCCCATCACGCCCCTCCGTCATTCTGTCCCATTACTCAGTGGTACTTCATTTCTACACGTGAATTTTGTACTGTACTCGATACTCACCACACACACACACACACACACACACACACACACACACACACACACACGCGCGCGCACACACACACACACATCATCATCATCATCAAACTGACAACCATACATATGTTATTCATTCTCTCTCTCTCTCTCTCTCTCTCTCTCTCTCTCTCTCTCTCTCTCTCTCTCACGTCAATTCTTAGTTAAAACATTGTTAATTGGTTTTCATATAAATATATACTGAAAAGGCTATGAAAATACTCTCTCTCTCTCTCTCTCTCTCTCTCTCTCTCTCTCTCTCTCTCTCTCTCTCTCTCTCTCTCTCTCTCTGTGTGTGTGTGTGTGTGTGTGTGTGTGTGTGTGTGTGTGTGTCATTAATAACCGGCGTGCCATTAATGCCTCATAACTATTCCTCCTGGGCAGGCGACTCATCACTGGTTTCAGAAGCATCCTCACTCTTGATACTCATTACCTTCATCCTTCAAAATGATTACTTGGCCACTTGAACTTCTTTCTCCTCACCACTCACTGTTTTTATCCTTTTTATTTGATTTATTTTATTTTTTACCTAATTTTCATGGCGTGGCATGGGAGTAGCGGGGTAAAAAGAAGGTAGGAACTTTTCATACACTTTCTATTCTTCATCTTTAATTTTCGTCCAATTTGTATTTCATATTTTCATTTTGTGCCATCAAATAGAAAGAATGATAAAAATAAACGAGAGAGAGAGAGAGAGAGAGAGAGAGAGAGAGAGAGAGAGAGAGAGAGAGAGAGAGAGAGAGGTTTGTATAAATTAATGATCCCTCACCCTCCCCCACACACGTATACAAACAAACAAAACAAACAACGCTGAGTTTATCACCATCTCTTTGAGAGAGAAAAAAAAAATCCCTTGCGATTAAGTTGAGCAGGGCTTCTTACAGTTGGCCAAATGATCACAGCTCCGTAGGAACCAGTGGGGTGTTTGTTGGGAGGTGGAGGAAGGCTCTACAGTCTAAGGTAAATCCTCCTCCTCCTCCTCCTCCTCCTCCTCCTCTTCCTTCTATCCCATGACCGTGAATGATGAGTGAAAATGAAGCAGATGATTAATTTTTCTGCAGCTTTTTTCTCTTTTATGTATTATCTAGGAGTGGCTTCTGCCTTAATATTTCATTTTAGGAAGGTTAGATGGTCGCTCTCGTGGCTTAGTGGGTTTTTTTTTTTCATCTATCTAATAGACAGTCTGAACTATGGATGATCAACTAAGTGAATTACTATTTCTAAAATTGGATGATCAGTCTCTTCATTTCTTTTCTTTATTTTTTGAAGCCTTGGATAGCTATTTTCTTGATTTACTATTTTCAGAGCTTATATGGAGTCCCTTTTGAAAATAGCTGCCCTCTTAATTCACCATTTTATGGAGGCTTGAATGGCTACTAACCTTGCTATCTCGTTTGGTCAGTATCTAAAAAAAATAGCCCTTTGAAGAATAAATACTTGGTTCCACTTACTGACACATACAAAATTAAACGATGAAAAGAAGATAATCTCGCTCCTGAATAGTTTGTTTCTTCTAAATAACCCAGATAATAAAATACAAATGAATGGAAATAAATATTTACTTCACAGAGGATACCACAATAATGCTTGGACGAGAACATCCCTTTTTTGTTGTTGTTGTTTTTATTGCAATGTTTGTCACTTGCTGTCACTGAAGTGCGGTAATTAGTGAATGACTCTTTACATTAAATGATAAAGACTCCTGGATACAATCGTATTATCCATGGAAATTTAACAGGGTTCAAATTGGACAAACCACAATGAAAACAAGTACAAAAAAAAAATGTAAACAAAATCTTGTTTTACATAGTTTTTGGTATTCATGCCACCATGATGTACGTTCTCTTTTAGCAGATCTTTTGTAAGAGTGTTTTGGTCAAGGTTGTGTGTGTGTGTGTGTGTGTGTGTGTGTGTGTGTGTGTGTGTGTGTGTGTGTGTGTGTGTGTGTGTGTATAATATATATATATATATATATATATATATATATATATATATATATATATATATATATATATATATATATATATATATATATAGTTAGCTGATAATTTTTTTTTTTTTATATTTATGTAATTTTTGCCAAAGATACATTTGGTCATTGGAGTCAGATCAAGGCCATAAGAAATATAATAAAATACTCGTTCAATACGTTACTCCCATGTCCTATAGATTACAGAAAGACATTGCAGAAGACTACGTAAATATTCCATCTAATACGTTTCAAAGGTAAATAAACAAAATAAAACAAAGGAAATAAATAAAATTTAGTAATAGAATTGCCGCATGAGTACGTTACTAAATATGTGAGCATTTATTTCTCGGACTGTCATCTTAAGTATGTCCCATGTGGTCTAGTGGCTAGGATACCTGGCTTTCACCCAGGAGGCCAGGTTCGATTCCCGGCATGGGAAATAAGTTTATGGTTTCATTGTGTAGTAGAACCACACTTGCTTTTGGGGACGTGGGGTTCGAATCCTAGCCACACTCCGAGAATGGAAGAGCAACCAATCAAGTAACAGCTCCACATCTAAAGTCTTTCGTTAGGTGGCACCGTCTCAACCTTAATAGACGAGAAAAACCTGACATGAACACGAAAAAAAAAAAAAAAACACTCATGGCTCTGGCACCTTCTATGGTGTATATATATATATATATATATATATATATATATATATATATATATATATATATATATATATATATATATATATATATATACCATAGAAGGTGCCAGAGCCATGAGTGTTTTTTTCTTTTTTTTTCTCTTTTCGTGTTCATGTCAGGTTTTTCTCGTCTATTAAGGTTGAGACGGTGCCACCTAACGAAAGACTTTAGATGTGGAGCTGTTACTTGGATTGGTTGCTCTTCCATTCTCGGAGTGTGGCTAGGATTCGAACCCCACGTCCCCAAAAGCAAGTGTGGTTCTACTACACAATGAAACCATAAAACTTATTTCCCATGCCGGGAATCGAACCCGGGCCTCCTGGGTGAAAGCCAGGTATCCTAGCCACTAGACCACATGGGACATACTCTTAAGATGACAGTCCGAGAGAATAAATGCTCACATATTTAGTAACGTACTCATGCGGCAATTCTATTACTAAATTTTATTTATTTCCTTTTGTTTTATTTTGTTTATTTACCTTTTGAAACGTATTAGATGGAATATTTACGTAGTCTTCTGCAATGTCTTTCTGTAATCTATAGGACATGGGAGTAACGTATTGAACGAGTATTTTATTATATTTCTTATGGCCTTGATCTGACTCCAATGACCAAATGTATCTTTCGCAAAAATTACATAAATATAAAAAAAAAAAATTATCAGCTAACTAATATCGCAATTATTGGTTGTTCTTACCCAGTCGAATTGGGAACAATGCCGTGGTGTCATGTGGCAGCCTGGGCGGATGTGCTCGTAAACGTTTACTGCCTTAATCTGGAGTAGGATATTATATACGAAGGAAGACAACAAGTGGCTGCTCAGGACAGAGCACGGCCTCCCCTGTTGCTGGGGAATGTCACGTTTGCCCTTTAACTTGAAGATAGGACAGAATGGGGATGGGGAGGCTGTCGGGATCCAGGGATAGGAAGGATGGAATATTGAAAGGCAGGCTGTGGGCGATGTCAGGATTTGGAAAGGAAGAGGGATGAAAGCGGCTTATGTAGGAAAGATTAGCAGCCATGAAACGAAATGAAAACAGGCAGCAACATAAATTAATATCAGGGCTTTCTGTGCCATGGTTTCCTCTCAGTCTTAACAAAATTCGGAGTACTGTTTTATTATAAAGACACTAGTAGTAAGATAAATAAAAAGCTATTACGTAAAAACTTTTAATTATCTAAAGTTTAATTATCAGCTCTGTCTTATTTTTGTTTTGCTTTACACTTGGATGTAATATTTTTCTCATAACCTGAATAAAATGCTGCGATGTAATTCAGACTACAGTTTCGAAAGACACCATCGACAACAAAAGAACTATAAAGATGGGCATTTCTAGACAGGGGTGGTTCTTGCTTCCTTTTTTTCTTATGTTATTCTATTTTATGTTAAATGACTGATTAATTCAAAGCTTATAATGACTAGAATCTCACTTTTTGCTCAGTAAAAACCTATAATATCACTCAATTACCAAGTCGTATATTGTCACGATGAGTTTATGGATTAAGCAAACACATTGCAAAGTTTTCTCTTTCCCTTTTTGTAATTTGGCATAAAATTAATAACTCGGACAATACTTCCTCTTCCTAACTGGACACCAAGAAGGGTTTTACTGGCGGAAACTGACCGCCTTGCCTGTTGTCTGCCCAATGCAGGCGTCCAGCACCAAATTTACATAGACTGCTGATGTGATTATATCCTGCTTTCTGACGAGCCTGTCTGGAGTGGACGGTGCCTGGCTTGTGGAGTTTGTACACTCTCTCTCTCTCTCTCTCTCTCTCTCTCTCTCTCTCTCTCTCTCTCTCTCTCTCTCTCTCTCTCTGTCTCTTTCTCAATTAAATGGGTCTTAGTTATGTTGCTATCAACTAGATCCCATAAAGTTATATGAAGGAAGACCAATGAAAATATCAAACTCTCTCTCTCTCTCTCTCTCTCTCTCTCTCTCTCTCTCTCTCTCTCTCTCTCTCTCTCTCTCTCTGTCTCTCAGCCTTATCCCCTACTACACGGTACCTCAGAGCACTATGGAAGAGGCTTCATCAGGCCCAATGACACGAGATGGGAAGGGGAAGGGCGACTATACCCTGCCGGTGGTTCCCTAGCAAGTGTTCGCATCCATCAGACAAAAGGCGTAAGTTTGGGGCATCTTGTTTGCGGCAACGGACTTCGACGCCCACCAGCACACGCCACCTTCATCACCATTCCCTGTCATTTTCTCTCTCCGTCCCTTTGCTATCATGGGTTGTTGCTTCTTAGTTCTTTTTTATCTTCTTTTATTATGTTTATTTTGTGTCATCTAGTCAAGTGTTTGTGCTTTTCTTTTTTCTTTTTTTTTCACTGTTTAATTTACCTTATTTATTCTCAAGGATTTATCGTGTTAATTTTCGTATGTTTCTTTTTTTTTTTTTTTTTGCTTAATTTGCTTAGTTTGCGTTTAAGGCCGTGTTTACTGCATTGTTTTTTTTTCCATGCAAGTTGTTTGTGTTTCGTATCGTCTTCATTCTAAGCGTTTCAGTCTTATTAACACTACACATTTTTCGTGAACTATTACAATTTGATAAAACATTAAGGTTTTTAATAAATAGGGCTGCAAGTTTTCCATTTTTCTATTTTTTCTCGTTCTTTATTTCCTCCTTTTCATTTTTCTTTTTTTTTTCTTTTCAAACTAAAATTTTCTCAAGAAGCTCAGTTACAAACTTTCTTTCTCTAACTCTAACAGGTCGAGTCATGAGTTATTTTTATCTCTTTGCCAATCAGATGGAAACGATCACCTGGACTAGAATGGTTCTGATCGGCCTTCTCTGTTCAGTCATGGTAAGTATATCCCAAGCTTGAATTTGGTTGGTGAGATGGAAAAAAAATGCCAGGGGAAAGAGATTTTGGACAGTGAATAAGAATGAAAACGAAGATGGGTGATGGATAAGGATAACTTTACGAAATCTTGGGAGAGAAATGTCAATAAGAAAGAAAATAATTACGAGGCACTGATAAAAAAAATAAAAGGAATTCAAAGGACCGAAAAGAACGTCATGATGCAGAGGAAAGGAGTTCTTGCTATCACTCGTACCATAACTATCATTGTTACCCACAAGCGTTTCAGCAAGTAAAAAAAAAAAACACGTCAACTGCTCACGTCACACGTAATTACTAACCCATATTATCGCATCCACTACGACAATACCCTTTCATCCTTATACATAAAAGCACTACTGAGGAAATAAAAGCATCCGTAGAACATCTTGTACGTGTAGGAAATGTGGGAAAGGCTGCTGGTGGCTCTGAGAAGTACGACGTGCTGAGGGCGGTGGTGAGGTATTTATGATACAGACAATGGCTTTTAGAAGACGTTTTCATGATCTTAACTCTACTGTTCAAGCACCGGAAAAAGGAAAAGAATAGAGAATTTTACAATACCTATCTTTTCTCAGCCTGAACAGAATTGGATAACAGTATTTATAGTAAGTAGTAGTAGTAGTAGTAGCAGTAGTAGCAGTAGTAGTAGTAGTAGTAGTAGTAGTAGTAGTAGTAGCAGTAGTACATTTTACATGGTAGATTACTTACTTCCTCGTCAAAGATCAGTGACGCTAGTTCTTGTAGCACACACAGTAAAAATAATGAAAATTCAGCTTAAAAACGAAACTGATCCAAGATATGAAAATGAAAAATAATGTTACACAGAAAAAAAAGAGAAGGAAAATACAAAAAAAAATGTGAAAAAAAACAAATATTAAAACAACGAACACGTAAAGTAGACATAAAAAAGAAAATATATACAAAACTTTAAAAAAAATACACTATCATCTAAAAAAAAAAAAAACAAAGAAAACGCAAAACAAACATCAAAGCAGGACAACAAAACGAACACGAAAATACAAAAAGATACCTAAAATGAAAAAAAAAATATGCATAAATAAAAAAAAATAGGCTCACAAATATAAACAAAAACTATCACCATCATCATCATCATCAATCGCAGAAGTCACGCTCAGCTTCATGCACAGAGGCACATTCTTGCTTCATATATTTTGATCACCAACATTAAAGCCACTTGTTGACACGAAGGGTGGTCGCTAGGGAGGGCTGGAGAAGGAAAGAAAAGAAGAAGAGGAAGAGGAAGAGAAAGAGGAAGTGGAAGCAGCATGGAAGAGGAGGAGGAGGAGGAGGAGGAGGAAAAGGACGGGGGTGGGTCTTAAAGAGAGTGCTCACCGCCTCTCCGAACACATGGTGCCTCTCCACTTACCAAAATTAAACGCATTCGGTTTCAGACCTAATTTCCCGAAAAAAGCAGTAAAAGTCCCACAAGGCAGAGGAGGAGGAGGAGGAGGAGGAGGAGGAGGAGGAGGAGGAGGAAGAGGAGGAGGAGGAATACGAGAGGAAAATGAAAAGATGATGATGACAAAAAGGAAGACGTGGAGGAGAAGGAAGACGTGGAGGAGGAGGAGGAGGAGGAGGAGGAGGAGGAGGAGGAGGAGGAGGAGGAGGAGGAGGAGGAAGAGGAGGAGAAGGAGGAGGAGGAATAAGTCAAAGATGAAGGTCAAAAGTGACGGAGTGCATCGAGGGATATTACGGTGAGGAAGCGTGGATGGCAGGAGGAAAAGACAAAGAAAGAAGAAGATGAAGAACAAGAAGAAGAAGAAGAAGAAGAAGAAGAAGAAGAAGAAGAAGAAGAAGAAGACAAAGAAAGAAGAAGAAGAAGAAGAAGAAGAAGAAGAAGAAGAAGAAGATGAAGAAGAAGAAGAAGAAGAAGAAATAAAATAATGATATATAATAATAATAATAATAATAATAATAATAATAATAATAATAATAATAATAATAATAAGAAGAAGAAGAAGAAGAAGAAGAAGAAGAAGAAGAAGAAGAAGAAGAAAAGAAAAGAAGAAGAAGAAGCAGTAAAGAAGAAGAAGAAAAGACAAAGAAGAAGAAGCAGTAAAGAAGAAGAAGAAAAGACAAAGAAGAAGAAGGAGGATGAGAACGAGGAAAAAAGAAAAGGAAGATAAGAAAATAAGAGTAACAATATAAATGATAAGAAGAGATAAAGATAAAGACAAGAAAAGAAGAAGAAGAAGAAGAAGAAGAAGAAGAAGAAGAAGAAGAAGAAGAAGAAGAAGAAAAGAAAAGAAAAAAAAAAGAAAAGAAAAAGAAGAAAAGAAGAAGAAATAAAATAATAATAATAATAATAATAATAATAATAATAATAATAATAATAATAATAATAATAATAATAATAAGAAGAAGAAGAAGAAGAAGAAGAAAAAGAAGAAGAAGAAGCGGAAGAACGAGAGAAAGAACGAGAAGAAAAAGAAGAAGAATAAAAAAAAGGAAAATAAAACAAACAATAACGACAGCAACAATATGAAATTAAGACCAGTCTGTTCTCGAGAGTGTTATTAATTTTGATGTTGTGGAATCTTTGTCGAAACGAAAAAAAAAAAATCATGAAAACACTCTTGAAATCCCGAGTAACTTCCACTCCAGCCTGCTGAAAGTAAGACACAAAACGCTGCATCATTTACGAGTATGGCCTTCAGAATGCCACAAGTAATATCAAGATTGTCAAGTCCTCCAGTGTTACTTTACAAAAACAACATCCTTTTTCACCTGAAGAACAATAACTTTCATGCATCACACACAAAAATGCTCATATCTTCCTTCTTTTCCTTCTCCTCTTTCTCCAGTTTCTCCTCATCCCACACCTCCTCTTCTCCACGCACTCAACCCACTACTGCTTCATACCGCCCCTCCCGTCTCGTCCTCTTCCTTCCTCGCGATGTTGAATTTATGGTAACAAATGGTGCGCTTGTCCCTCGTGACTGTGACTGCTTTGAGACTACGCTTTCCGTCGATTTCGCAACAAGGGACCTGCTTCTGTGCTTGCAATTCTCTCTCTCTCTCTCTCTCTCTCTCTCTCTCTCTCTCTCTCTCTCTCTCTCTCTCTCCAAGTTCGATGAAAAGGAGAATACCAGATTCAACATTTCTATATCTTTTTTTATTGGACGGGCATCGGCAAAAGGCAACAAATCTGCAATAGAAAAAAAAGGAACTAACAGATGAATGACTGATAATTCTGGCTAACTCTTCCATTAGAGAGGTACAGAAAATAGGTGTGATAAAAAAAACGAAAAAAAAAACGAGTGTTGTGCAGCGGGGCATAGAATTGTCAAGATCAGAAGAGCAGTTGGGTTTAACTTACCCAGCGTCATTCATTTGATGGGGTCTCACTGTTCTAATCTGGTGTTTTGGGAAAACCTACATTTATCATCATCATCATCATCTCATAATCTCTCTCTCTCTCTCTCTCTCTCTCTCTCTCTCTCTCTCTCTCTCTCTCTCTCTCTCTCTCTCTTGTGCTAACCTTGTGTTTTCTTCATTCCCTCATTCCCTTTTCTCTATACCTATTTTATCATATCCTATACGTAACTTTCGTCACATATCTATGCACGTTCTCTCTTTCTCTCATTCACTTCCACTCTTCGCCGCACACTCTCACCTCGAGCGCGCCTCCCGACGACGTAAAATGAAAGAAAAATACGACAATCAGTGCCTGCCACAAAAGTTCTCCCCTTAAAGAGTCGGTTCAAGGGCCGAAATATCAAGAAACCCGAATCTGCAGCGGGTAATGATGAAAGTTGGACGACTCGATATGTGTGGAGGAGGAGGAGGAGGAGGAGGAGGAAGAGGAGGAAGAGGAGGAAGAGGAAGAGGAAGAGGAAGAGGAAGAGAAAGAGTAGGAGGAGGAGGAGGAGGAGGAGGAGGAGGAGGAGGAGGAGGAGGAGGAGGAAGAAGAAGAGAGGTGGAGATGCATGAGGTAGAGGACGAGGAGGTGGAGGAGAAGGAGGAGGTGGAGGAGAAGGAGGAGGAGGAGGAGGAGGAGGAGGAGGAGGAGGAGGAGGAGGAGGAGGAGGAGGAGGAGGAGGAGGAGGAGGAGGAGGAGGAGGAGGAGGAGGTGGTGGTGGTGGTAGTTAAAATTTAACGAATGGAGGAGAAAGAAGAAAGGAAAACTAATGTAAAGGAAAAAAATAAATCAATATACAAAAAAAAAAAAAAATTATGAAAGAAGTAAGAGAAAATATGCATGTAGGACAAGAAGTAATTGGAAACTACTATTTTTCTGCAATCATCTGTCAGAAATGCGCAAAAACATAGAGGAAAAGTTGAAAAGGGGACACAGAACAGGAAGGAAAAGTTAGGAGCACAACGAAAGGTAATGAATAAAAGTTAGAAAACCACAAATGAAGATTCACTTGATATGAAAGTCGGCAACCTTTACATCAACGAAATTCAGATAAAAATAAAGGACCATGCATTGACATCAGTACAGAATCAGTTAAATGTAAGTGAAATTCGTGATACTTTAGTGACCTCTGTTCATACACACTCGTAATGCGTCAGTAATTACCAAAATTGCAAAGTTTTTGGACGCTGAACTGAATGATTGCCCTATTCTTGATAAAGAATAGGTGATTGAATATATGAAGAAAAGAAAGTGGGTACAGGAAGCGTGGAAGAAAATAAAAACTGAATGAGAGCTCTCCACTTTATGCAAAGAGATCATTAATGATGGAACCAATTGATTCCAAATACTTCGTTTCGGATTGCGGTCTGCATACTCTGGCTGTGACAAAGTATGCAGGAGAGAATGATTCTGAACCAATTCAATGGCTAATTCATCGTGTATTTTTATGGACAAACTCACAACACTTGTCCAGCGTCCGTGAAACACTGAAAGAAAATTGGTGGTGACGATATTTTTTTCGTGGCATAGAGACGGAACGGACACGAACAGTCAAAACACGGAACTATGCCGGACATGTGTGAATACGTGCCGAATTCAAAGCAACGATATTTCTTTCAGTGTCAATGAAGCACTAAGAGTACACGGAACTAGAGGGCACTGCACAGCGGCGACCAGTGAGCTACTTCACCTCCCGCTATTCTCTTCCATATTTTGTATGCTCTCTTTTATTGTGTGACTCTGACAAAGCATCTATGAACATACCAGGATGTCGCTGAAGCAAGCTTGGGCTGTGCTACTGTGTATTCCGTTGATATATCTGACTTTTATCAATGACATAATAGCGGCAAGGACAGGCGGGGGCGGCGGAGGAACAGGAAGACAAAACGTAAACAAACATGACGACTCGCCTACACAGCCAGTACCCGACATTCTCACCTATAACGGTCACGAGCTCCTACAGTTATCAAGACGGAAATACACCTTGCCCACCAACTTTGCTGTGCCAGAGGCGCTAAAACGACGTGTAAGAAGCGTGGGGGAATTCGAGTAAGATGCAGACGATGTGTTGGAAGAGTTCCAGTAACGATTGTGATGTGCGGTAACGTACCCAATTTGAGAAATAACATTGACGAATTACACGGACTAATAAAGTAGGATTGTTTTTTTAGGAAAACTTGTTAAATATGTTTAACAGAAACTTGGCTTCAAGACAATAAAGACCACGACTTTGCCTTTATGTCAGAAGGTTTTACACTAAAGCGAGGTGAAATGACTGTGAATTCAGGCAAGTCGAGTGGAAGTGGAATTTGTGTTTTTATTAATAACAGATTGTGTAGTGATATTTCAATGTACGAGAAACGCTCCAATGAAAATATTGACAGCATAATACTGCCAATGAGGCCTTTTCTTTTACCTCGAGAATCTAATAAAATATATGGTATAGTGGTAAGATACATTCTTCTAAGTTCTAATGAAAAAAAAGTGTGCGAATATTCTATCTAAAGCAATTACAAAATAGAAAATAGTGATCCAGATGCTGTCAAGATTACTGCAGATTTTAACTACTGTAAATATAGGAAAGCATTTCCCTTTTCCGACAGTTCAGAAATTTGCCAACCAGAGATGATGAATTATTAGATCCATTCTTTTGTAGTGTTAGAAATAGCTATGTGGCCTAGAAATCAGGGGCCTTCGGTACCTAATTCTGACCATAATAATGTGAATGCTTACGGTAGACAATAAGTGAAGTGCAGTAAACCATGCGAAAATTAATATACTCGTGGAAAAAAAAAATGTAATTGACACCTTTTTAGGATGTATGGAAGCAACAAATTTTGATGTCTTATACGATAAAAGGGTTTCCCTAGACGAAAATGTTGATGTATTAAATTCCTACTTACAGTTTTGATGTACCGACAAAGAAAATTACATGTTTCCCAAACAAAAACCTTAGTTTACAAAGGAAATAAAAGAACTAATAAATAGGAAAAGTAATGTCATAGCATAAATGATGAAAATGTATATAACAGGAAATTGATAAAACATTTAAAGTAGGTAAAAATAGATATAAACACAGGTAGGAAAATATGTTTAAAAAAAGATACAAAATTAACATAGAAAGGTATTAAGCAACTAACACGTATGAAAGAAAGTAAGGGTAAACACCTTATAAAAAAAAATTATCAAGACTTTGTAATGAAGTTATTTTTCTTTTTTTTTTTAGGATTTGATAAATACGACTTTTCACACGGATCTTCTATTTTTTATCGAGCAGCTCCAGAATGCAAACAATTAAAGAATTGTAATTATAAATAGAGATGTGTTAGACAGCTTACAGTCAATTAAAATTGGAAAAGAGTCACGTCTAGAAAAAAAATCAATGGCAATGGACCTGAAGTTGTGTGTTGACTTCTGTTTTGAGTAAGATATTTCAGCAATCGCTTAATGAAGATTATATACCAACAATATGGAAAATATCTGAAATTATATTGATACCGAAGAAATCACTGCCTATGTGTAAGAATGATTACTGACGCCTGTCATCATGAAATGTTTAGAAACAGTAGTTAAAAATATGTTGTTAGGGCAGGGTAACCAGAATATGGGTAATTATCGATTTGCGTTTACCGAAAGCCAGTGTGTCAAGGATGGTACCCTGTATTTTACTGACTGTTTTTTTTTATTTACTTCAATTTTTTTGAGTGAATACTTCCAGTTTTAAACAGTTTGCCAAAATATTATATGCAAACTTTTTAAGTGCCTTTAATACAATTCAGTCTCGCCTAATGATGAGTAAAATGAGAAACATGAATGTAAATTATAATCTTATCTAAATGATGAAAAATAACTTTTTCACATATAGACAAGAATATGTCAGCTTTAAGGGTGCAAAATCGAGATTCATCATCACAGACACAGATGTCCCGCAGGGATGTGTGTTGTCGCCCATACTTTTCACCATATACACAAGTGACTGTGTATGTCGGGGGGAGAACTGCGAATTATTTAGTATGCTGACGACACTGTTCTTGTGGGTCGGTATGGTGGTGACGACAATGCATATCAAGAGGAGGTGGAAAAATTTGTGGCTTGTAGTACCAGTAACTATTTAGAATTAAATGTTAAGAAAACAAAATAGATGGTTGTTGGCTATAGGATTTCATCATACGTTCATCCTCTTCTACTTGAAAACGGTGAGGTAGTAGAACGACTCAAGGAATATTAATCATAATTAAGAAAAATAACAGATAATATATTTTCTAATATGAAAGTTCAAACACTTAACAAAAAAAAAATCATTCTAGAATGTACTTTAGAAGGCAATTAAGTAAACTAAGAATTGATAGAAAAATTAAGAATACAATCTACTCAGTAATAATTCAATTTGTTCTTTTGTTTAACATAACTTGCTAGCACAGAAATTGTAACCTTGAATTTAAATGTAAACTTTGTAAAATAATGAAGAATTGTATGAAACTTGGAGTTCAGAACATCACTCCTTTCATAGACATATACAAGAAAGCAACTGTCTGAAGATGTAAAGAAATACAACATGACCACTTACATCCCTTAAGCCAATATTACCAAAAGTTATCATCAGGAATGAGGTTGAGGTCACTATATTGTAGATAGTAAAGATTCTCAAAATCATTTGGACCGATCAACATGAAAATATTGAATGAGTAGGTGCGAAGCTATTAGTAGAACTAACCAAGATTGTTCTCATAGTTTGTTGACAGCCTGTGTGTGTCCATTAGGGAGCTAGATGAGTGTATGATATATGTGTGTGAAACTTGTTTTATCACTTTTATTGAAAGCTTTTGAAACAAATTTCATGTATTTTACTTTCATGTATTTTGATTGACAAAAAAGTATTGTTATTACTATTACTAGTATTGAATTGATACGAAACTTATCTGTTAATGCACCTTTAAACGAAAAAAAAAAAAAATCAGTAGATTGAAAAAAGTCAGAAAAAAAACAACTATCCATTTAAGTGAGGCAATGAAAATGAAAAAAAAAATAAAGCGTATCATTAAAGTGACACTTAAAATGACAGTATTTTCTATCATCCTACCATTACCAATTCTATCATTATCTTTTCCTAATGATAATAAAGAAAAAGAAACACAGATTTGATTAAACAATAGCCAGGCGAAGATTACAGAAACACATCTCTTTTCAATTAAATCAGCATGAAAAAACAACAGTTACAAAGACAAGAATCGAATAATTAATACAACTCCTAATTAAGATTTACTAACGGTCTTTATCAGCAGCATATGAAACGACTACAAGTTGTATTAATATACTCAAATTATATCACGTTTATGAGGTGTTTTCTTTTTCATGAGAAAGACTTTTATGTGCTTGTAGTGATGCTTTAAAAAAATCAACATCGCGTGAAAAGTTTTCTCACTCTTCCTTCCCTTCTTTTTGTGGCTGTTTACATTAGTAGGGCATTGTAAGTCCTATGGAAATTGTTGTGTATGTAAATCACGTGTCACGGACGTTCAATGAGAGCTCACCATGCCGGTGGTTAATTAAAAGACATATCACTGACGTTCCACTATAGGACGTCCAATGAGAGGCCGACATGCTGGACGTTACTTAAAGTATTGCATTTCTTTCTCTTGAAAAAAGGTAAAGCACGTCAGTTTCTATCATTTGCTAAGCTGCTTTCACCATGGACATCCAGTATAATTTCAAGCTTTTTGAGTTTTATCACAAATAGACCGGAAATGCGAGAGACTTATTCGACTTATGTGTGCATCACGGGTTAATTTTGCTCCAGGGGAGCAATGCGGCACCACCCTGGAGGAGGGAGCGGCTGTGTTATTAGTAAGCAACGTTGTCAATAATTCGCTACATTTTGTATATAGGTTAAGAATAGGTTAGATTATTAGATTAGGGTTTGTTTAGTAACAGTGGGAGAGTCGGGGGGCGTAGGGCTCCACTCGGGGAGGCTATATGGTTGGACTTCGGTTAGTACCTCATTTGTGTTTTCACTAAATGTTGCAGACAGCCACAAATGTAGCAAAACGTTGGCAAATATTCTACTTTAAATGACATTTTTCTCTTTAAACCTTTTTATAAATAGACAAAAATGGTCTATTTTAACTTTCCCCACCAGAAAACCCGGTATTTCCTGAATATCACCAAGCTTGCTGTTACTGGGGAGGGGGTTAGTTGGTGATGATAGGAAGGAAGGACTTGTAAATATTTACCCAACTCTTAGCACCAGGCAAAGATTTTTCACATTCCCTTTATTGGAAGATGAGAGAGAGAGAGAGAGAGAGAGAGAGAGAGAGAGAGAGAGAGAGAGAGAGAGAGAGAGAGAGAGAGAGGAGTAGGCCAAGACTGCTTTGGAAAAGTTCTAATCGGATAATCAGCATGGAGGGAAAACACTTAAGACAAGCAAACATGTACTAATGATGCAATGCTAATGAAGATAAAACAGGAAAATGAAGATAAAATTCAAACCTGCTTACTATGTAGATAAAAGAGTTTATTTTCAAGAGGTGCTGGATGAGAGAGAGAGAGAGAGAGAGAGAGAGAGAGAGAGAGAGAGAGAGAGAGAGAGAGAGAGAGAGAGAGAGAGCGTAAATGTGAATAATAAAGTGTATGAGACTGAAAAGGGAGAAGAAATCTGCAGAAGATTAACGAAATGAAAAGGAAATGAACAAATGAAGCGCAACAAAGAGAACGGAATTAAAATTTTTGAATACACATGAATTAGATCGTTGTTGTGGTGAAGGTGGATATTGTAGTAGCAGTAGTGGTAGTGGTGGTGGTGGTAGTAGTAGTAGTAGTAGTAGTAGTAGTAGTAGTAGTAGTAGTAGTATTTAGTAGTAGTAAAATATGATCGAATATAAAACTAAAATTTCACGCAAACAAGAAAACAATATATAACAAAAAAATATTAATATACACCACCGCAAAAAAAAAATAATAAATAATAAATAAATAAAATAAATAAAAAATAACAATAATAAAAACCACGAAAACACATCCAACTACACACTATCCCTCTTCATACACAATCCCCTCATACACACACACACACACACACACACACACACACACACACACACACACACACACACACACACACTAACACAACCTCTGCCCCTCCCGTGACAAACGTAGCATTCATAAAGTCCACCTACCAAACTAACCTGTCTTTCCCTCACCTCTTTCTCACGCAGCAAAAAGTAATTTATGCACACACTACTGCCATTAAAAAGTAAATAAAAAGAGGACGAGCGACCCATTGTGACGAGTCCTCCGGTAGTTATGAGAAAGTTAAAGTGACTAGAAGAGGACATGACGAGGTAAGTTCGAAAGTGCTTGCTCATATTAATTAAAAAGTTCCTGCCTCCTGTGTGTGTGTGTGTGTGTGTGTGTGTGTGTGTGTGTGTGTGTTGTTTGGGAACTAAAAATGAACGACAGAAAACCGGAAGGAACGATAAGGATGTGGAGAGAGAGAGAGAGAGAGAGAGAGAGAGAGAGAGAGAGAGAGAGAGAGAGAGAGAGAGAGAGAGAGAGATTAACATAAAGGAAAAAAAAATGGTGCAAAATCATAATGCAAACAAAAACAAAAGAATAAAATAAGAATAAAATCTCTCTCTCTCTCTCTCTCTCTCTCTCTCTCTCTCTCTCTCTTTTCCTGTGTGTGTGTGTGTGTGTGTGTGTGTGTGTGTGTGTGTGTGTGTGTGTGTGTGTGTGTGTGTGTGTGTGTGTGTGTAGCTTATGATGTTCTCTCCGGCAACCTTTAATTAGTGGTCGTCCAGGTAACGTCTCGGTCGGAGAAGTATCCTATCTGTCCCACTTGATGAAAAAGAAAAGAGAAAGGGAGAAAAAAAAATGGATATTCCCAGAACCACAGAGACCAACACATTGACATCTATTTTCCGCATCGCTGATGTGTCGTTTAATAAGAGCTTGACATCCCACCACCAACTCACCTGCCTCCCAGTATAGTGTTTGCAGTGATGTTCCGGGTTCCTTTCCCCTCGAAGTTAAAGCCTAGAGATAAAAAAACGAGTTAATAAAAGTAAGGGTATCCATTCTATGTTTAAATATTCCATTTATGTATTGATATTAATTGTTTGTTTTGCTATATGCTTGTAAGGTATCAATAGTGCACAAATTGGTTAACTCTCACTCACTCTCTCTCTCTCTCTCTCTCTCTCTCTCTCTCTCTCTCTCTCTCTCTCTCTCTCTCTCTCTCTTTCTCTCTCAGGTCACCACGGTCCAGCAAACATAACATATTCACGGAAACACAAAAATGACCCCAAAACATAACAAGGAAACTACATTGGATACCATACATATTGAATCAATTGCCACGAATTCTTTCACACCTTCCTCACTCTCTCTCTCTCTCTCTCTCTCTCTCTCTCTCTCTCTCTCTCTCTCTCTCTCTCTCTCTCTCTCTCTCTCTTCTGCTTCACTTTAAACTCCTCTTTATCACTCTTTCTCCTCCTTGTCTATCTATTCCCTCTTTTTACCCACATCCTCTTCACTCTTATTCGCTACCTCCTCTCTTTTAATTTTATCGATTATACTATCCTTTTCTTCATACGCACTCGTCCATCCGCTCCTTAAACCCCATTCTCTCTCTCTCTCTCTCTCTCTCTCTCTCTCTCTCTCTCTCTCTTTCTCTCTCTCTTCCAGACTCATTCAACCGCCGGCGCTTCGTAATAAATAGATCGAGATTGCTTTTAATTCTGAGTTTGGGCTACAGTTTGGGGTACAGTTTGGGCTACAGCTTTTGAGAATTCGCGAGGAAGTGGTTGTGGCGAGGCGTGTGGGGAAAATGGACACTAAATGAGGCAAATTGGACATACCCACAATCTTATGGACAAACTTTTGCTTTACGATGTCACTGAGTTGGCTTTTGTTTGTCTCTTTTACGTGGAAGTGTGTGTGTGTGTGTGTGTGTGTGTGTGTGTGTGTGTGTGTGTGTGTGTGTGTGTGTGTGTGTGTGTGTGTGTGTGTTTGTGTGTGTGTGTGCTCTTTGTTTTAGTTTGTTAAAAGTTTTCCTCCAAGTATGAATTTAATTCTCTACGTTTGCTCTTGTGGTTTGTTTGTTTTCGTCTCTTCACGTACGTGTGTGTGTGTGTGTGTGTGTGTGTGTGTGTGTGTGTGTGTGTGTGTGTGTGTGTGTGTGTGTGTGTGTGCCTGTGTGCTCTCTCTCTCACACACACACACACACACACACACACACACACACACACACACACACACACACACACACACACACACACACACACACACACACACACACACACACACACACACACACACACATTATCAAAAGATTCGTTCTCTTCTGACTCCTTGTGCAAGGAAATGAAGGACAGGAATGTTGTGGAGAGCGAGAAAGTGAGAAAGAGAAAGAGAAAGAGAAAACGAGAGAGAGAGAGAGAGAGAGAGAGAGAGAGAGAGAGAGAGAGAGAGAGAGAGAGAGAGAGAGAGAGAGAGAGAGAGAGAGAGAGAGAATCAGTCCTCCCTAGCACACACCTGTTTCAGCACAAAGCCTCGTATTCACCACCACACCTTGCCACCACTTCCCCGCAACCTCCAAGGACAAGCGGGTCATATTTAAGGTTAGGTCACGCTCGGTTAACTAATATGACCCTCAATTAACCATCAAATCCACATCAAAGCTCCCGAATTGACCTCCCATGATTCTCTCTCTCTCTCTCTCTCTCTCTCTCTCTCTCTCTCTCTCTCTCTCTCTCTCTCTCTCCTCCACTCTCCTTTATTTTTTTTTCTTTGAGACATATTGTTGCAATGTTCCTCTTTTTCTTTTATTTCTCCTGTTATCATTTTCTTCTTCTACTTCTGTCCTTTATTCTTTTTTTACCTCTATTTTTCTTTCATTTTATTTATGTTATTATTTTCGTCTCTCCTGTTTATTTTCCCGCTTCCTCTTTTCTTTTTATTTCGCTGTTCTCTTATTTCCTCGTTTCTTATATCTATCCAGTCTCTCTCTCTCTCTCTCTCTCTCTCTCTCTCTCTCTCTCTACTCCTATATTCTTCGTTGTTCTTTTTCATATTCTTTTTCTTTTTTCCATCATTCCTTGTCCTTTCTACTTCCATTTCTTGTCCCTCTCTCTTTTATCTTGTTTTTCTCTCCATCTCTCCTTTCATCCTTCGTTATTCTCTATCTCGTTATTCTTTTTTTATCCAGAATCTATCAGAGTTTCATTTATTCTCTCTCTCTCTCTCTCTCTCTCTCTCTCTCTCTCTCTCTCTCTCTCTCTCTCTCTCTGTAGTCCTATCCTTACCCCAACTAACCTATTTCACCGTGACGCACTATACACACACTCTCCCCTCTCTCCTCTGTACCATTTTCTCCATTCACCTCCCTTTTCCACACTCCCTCCCGGCCATTCCATACTCCCTACCTGCCCTTCTCCACTTTCCTCCCTACTCCCATTCTTCCCTTCCCCTTTATACTTCTATCTACTCTTCCTTGCTACCGCCCTCCCCTCTCTCTTTCTCCCTCTCAGGCAATGTTGTACTTCAGTCTGATGATGATGCCGTGTCGTAAGTACAGCTTGAATGAAAAAAAAGGAGGAACGTAAAGGTGCTCGTGACACGATAATCGGCTGGAATATCGACTGTTTCATCTAGATTTTATGGGGTTTGGAATATGTGAAGTAAATAAGAATAGGAGAGGATTATATGTTGGGATTAGATGTTTGTTTTTATATATTTTAGAGGTTTCGAATATTCAAAGTATGAAGGTTTGTGTGGTGGTGGTAGCAATTGTTACTGTTGTTGTTCTTGCTACTGTCATTTCTTCTTTGGAGGTTAGCATGACTCCATTCAACATTTTCTTCCGTCACGGGTTGAAATTGTGGAACTGGCTCCCCAATGAGTTTCTCTCTTCTGTAGACAATTCCACATTTAAGTCTCGTGTGAATATCTTTTTAAAACCACAATTTCCTTTTCATTTGGCTTTCTATTTTGCCAGTTTCATTGTCTTAGCTTCTGTCCAGGACAATTTGGTATTCTACGTGGTTCAACTTGTTCTATATGCACTCTGGGGTAGGCTTTCAGAAATAATAATATTGCTCATACTAATGATAATGATGATAATGATGAAAAAAATAATAATATCAATAATAATAATAATAATAATAATAACATAAATAATAAAGATAATAGTAATAATAATAATAATAATAATAACAATAATAATAATAATAATAATAATAATAATAATAATAATAATAATAATAATAATAATAATAATAATAATAATAATAATAATAATAATAATAATAATAATAATAATAACAATAATAATAATAAAAAAATAACAAGAGAAATAATAATAATAATAATAATAATAATAATAATAATAATAATAATAATAATAATAATAATAATAATAATAATAATAATAATAATAATAATAATAATAATTCTCCTTTTCTTTGTTCTTTCTCTACTCCTAATCATCCTTCTCCTTCTCTTCTCAATATAATAGAATAGCAGGAAAAGGGAAGAGAAACAACAGGCGTGCTTCACGGCATTCAATCTGCTTGTGTGTCCTTGCCTTCTGGGGTTTCTAAGCCAGCCAGTCACCTCAAGCTGTGTCCAGGAGAACCGCCATACCAAGCCATTTGCACGCTGCTGTCTCAGCTCTGAGTGAAAGCCAGTGAGGAGGCACTAATAGACGACACTTCAACTTGACTTGCATCAACAATTAACTGCCCAAACTTTCCTGCTTTAAACTGTTACTTGTTCATAAACACTCATCATAAGATATCACTAATGGATTAATATAACTTGGAAATTACTCATAGATATATAGTTTTAACAAATATAGTGTTTTGCGTGCATTTCTGAGTATGGTGCATAAAACGCTAGAATACACAAAAATAACCCATTTTTAACATATTTCAGTTCCTTACACAAAGTGTATTTTGCCTGCATTTCTGAGTTTTGGTGCATAAAACGCTGGAATACACCCAAATAATCCCTTTTTGACATAATTTAGTTCCTTAAAAAAATAGTGTGGTTTGCCTGCTATTCTGAGTTGTGTTGCATAAAAAGCTGGAATGCACCAAAATAACACATTTTTGACATATTTCAGTTCCTTAGACAAATGTGTTTTTCCTGCATTTCAGAATGTTGGTGCATAAAAGCTGGAATACACTAAAATAACCCATTTTTGACATATTTCAGGTCCTTAGACAAATAGTGTGTTTTGCCTGCTATTTTGAGTTGCGTTGCATAAAACGCTGGAATACACCAAAATAACACATTTTTGACATATTTCAGTTCCTTAGACAAATAGTGTGTTTTGCCTGCATTTCAGAATGTTGGTGCATAAAACGCTGGAATACACTAAAATAACCATTTTTGACATATTTCAGGTCCTTAGACAAAGAAATTATCATAATGCTATGAGTATATCTAGTTTTTTCCTGTTAATAATTGGGACAAGTGTCTATTTTTAAGGGGCGCAAGTGAAAATATAGAGAATAATAAGTTAATATATTCACCAAATCTAATTAACAGACTGTTGTATACGTAAGACACATGTCCTAAAAATTTGAAGAGAATAAAGCAAAAATTGTCGTGCACTGAAAGTGTTGTCACGTACCTTCAAGTGATAAAGCATATATATATATATATATATATATATATATATATATATATATATATATAATATATATATATATATATATATATATATATATATATATATATATATATATATATATATATATATATATATATATATATATATATATATATATACTGACTGACATAAATGAAGGGTTTCTCGATGTCTGAAGACCTAATTGTTGCATCAACCGACCAAATGCTTAAGTAATTAACTTAATAAGTAATCTGAATGACTTGTTAAAATGAATACAAGACTTGAGTACTTATCAAATGACTAAAAAATACCACCTTCAGAAAGTAACAGACTAAATGAGCGACATAAGTCTAAAAATAAGTAAATAAATAATTAAAAACACACCTATCGTACATGCTGATAGACAGAATAACAAACGGTTACAAATACGCAAGTACTACGTTAGAGATTATGACAAAGGAAGAAAAGAGAAACACGAACACAAATCAATGGCAGGCAGCAAGTAATTACACAGAGCGGGGTAAAAATGTAGGCCACAAAAGCACCTGTTTCATACTCGCTACACAGTCTGTCCAAATCCCAAATGAATACCGACATCTCAATAGCCTCGTCATGTGCATACTTTTCTACACGCATTAATTAGTCTGAGCTATACGGCGGCTGAAATTCACGGTCGCTCAATAGTCTTTGTGCGTTGCTATCAAAGTGATAACACGCACGAGCCAATCATGCCTGTTTAGGGATGAATATCATACTAAATTAATCAGTTACACTTACAACCATAAAAATGTACCATGGATAACTCTTCACACACAAACATACACACACACACACACACACACACACACACACACACACACACACACACACACACACACACACACACACACACACACACACACACACACGTATATCTATATATTGTTACGGCCCGCCCGTAACATACTCCACTACCATCCCCTCCTCCGCTTGCTACCTCGTTCGCCACCTCTCCACCTCACCTTCCACGTCACCGTCTCATGAACCTTCCACGTCACCGTCTCATGAACCCTCCACGTCACCGTCTCATGAAGCCCCGCTACTGTCCCGAAGTTGGATTCACGCGGCCCCATTCGACTCAAGCGGAAGTGTTAAGCAAGCTCCTGGCTTTCTGGAAGTCAGTCGAGGTCAAGGCCTCAACCAGTGAACACAACGCCTCTTGGACTACCGTGGGATCAACCATCACCCAGCACTTCACCACTGCGACACCTCATAAGTATCACTTCCCTCGTCCGTGTTTTCCACATTGCCTCCATATAGGATGAGTATTATTGTTAGGTATTAAGTTGGGTTCTTTATTGTTGTATTCATTTATTTATCATATGTATATGTGTATGTAATTTTCATGTGTTTCATGTTATATCTCTATGTGTATGTCAGTTTCATTATGGGTTATTAAATAGCTTTTAAAGTGCCCCCTTTGCATTTCCTCACCAATTGAACCTGCAGTTTTTTTTTTTATTGTTATTGTTCAACGGCTCCCCGATGCCAATCTTACCAGTTTAACCGGTGAACGTAACAATTGGCGACCGTGACAGGACCATTATAACCCATGTTCAGTGTTCCATTTTTCCAGTGACTTTTTTTCTGTGATTACATTATTTTTTTTTGTTTCTGTGGTGTTGTGACTTTGATGTGTTTTTTTTCTGTGACTTACTCTGCGTGTGGTTTAAATTTACCTTTGTGCGATCAAGTGGCTCCTTTTGGGTTAAAAGTGCTTCGTGACTTTCATTGGTATCGCATAGCAGTGGTAGAGCAGGAAACCAGGTAGAAAGGCGTGTTCACCGATAGCACTTATCTCTATTTTTTGCACATAGGCAGGTGTGTAATAAGTGTTATCCAAGTGTTGGGATCATCATATGTTCATGCGAACCCTCAATCCCCTCACTTCGCGGATCATTTTTCTCGCTAGTTAGAATCGGCCATTTTAACTAGTCTCTCAGACTAATCCGCCTCCTTATCAATAACAAGTCTCAGTACAATTCGCTCCTCACTCTCAAGTCTCGTAACTAGAGTAATCCGGATCCCTCTTAATGCCGTAATTCTCTAGTTTACCCCTCATTAGTGATTGTACTCATAAGTGTTTACTTAAGTATAATCTAGGTAATTTCCAAGGTTGCCTTTATTATCACTCTGCCAAGTTCCTCACTTAAGTAATTCGCTTATCATTTTTTTTTGTTGTTTGTTTAACATCTATTTAATATGGCTTCCGCTCAGTTTAACGTTGAAGATTTTGTGCTGACCCTTCTCTGGAACAACTTAAAGATGCTAATATAAAGAAGGACCAATGGAAAGCCATCGCTAAACATTTTGATGTTCCCATCACGTCTCAGATGACTAAAGAGGTCATTAAGAATGTAGTTGTTGAACATCTAGTGCAAGAAGGTCAGTTGCTAGGAAATGCCATAGAAGAGTTAACTCCCATGTCAGCCTCTATGAGGACTATAATACACAGTCCCCAGGAAGAACAGGATAAGAATAGGATAAGTCAGTGGGAAATTGAAAAGCTTAGACTAGAATACCGGCTGCAGGAAAAACAAATGCAACTACAGGCAGAAAAAGAAAGCAACTACAGAAGACAGGAAAGACAAATGCAACTACAGGCAGAAAAAGAAAATAAAGAGAGAATTTCAGTTACAACTTAAAAGGCAGGAGAAAGAGTTAGAAATTCAGGAGTTAACTCGACGAAATGACGCTAAGTTTAGAGGGGAAAAAATAGATATAAAGGAAAAGTTAGCAATCTTTAATCCTGCTGCAGCTGCTCCGCTAGTTCTCCCTTTTGATGAATCTGATGTTGACGGGTCATTTCGCGCTTTTGAGAGCATTGCTAATAGGAATAAATGGCCCAAGGATCAGTGGGTGTCTCTCCTTGTCCCCAAGCTAGTAGGAAAAGCTTATAGGGAATACAACGGCCTTAGTGATGAGGTAGAGTATGAAGAAATCAAAGGTAACATTCTAGACACCTACTCTATCACTTCTGATGGATACAGACAACAGTTCCGAAAGTATGTGAAACCAGACTCTCACACTTATGTTGAATTTGCTAGTGAGAAACTAAGACAATTTAAAAAATGGTTAGCCGCCCTTAACATTACCACCTTTTCGGAGTTGCTCAATCTAATGGTCCTGGAAGAATGGAAGAACAAGTTACCCTTTAATATTCTGAGGCATGTGGAAGAACGGGAGAGAGTGATCTTATGTCTGCCGCTAAAGTGGCTGATGCGTTTGCTTTGTTGATGGGATCCCTGGGTAGTAGAGGTCGTGGTTCACTATCTAATGTTAGGTCCTCCTTTGGGGAAGGTTTTGGGGCGCGGGTGGTAAGCCGACCGGATTCTCGCCAAATGCATATAATTCCCCTGGTGTACATACTGTAAGAAACCAGGTCACACGATCCAAAAATGTAGACACCCAAATTGCAAGGCCTCTCAACGTCAACTTTCTTTTGTGGCCCCTAAACCTAACACATTTGAGAACAAGAAACCAGTGGCCCTAGCTAACCCTGTCAACTCTCCTCTAGAACTTTATGACTCGTACATGTATCAAGGTAAAGTGTCCCTGACTGATGGTAAAGACAAGGCAATAAATGTCAAGGTTCTGCGTGATACAGGTGCTGCCCAATCCATCTTAAGGGAAGATGTCATCCCTAACATCAAACAGGCTTTCACTGGGAGAAGGTGATCCTTACAGGTCTCGAATCACAGCTCTCCTATCCCTTGGCTAATATTAGCTTACAGTGCCCTTTCATTTCAGGAGAGGTTGAGGTAGCCATTAAACCTGGTGAACTGCCAGTACCGGGGTACATCTTGTACTGGGTAATGATCTTGCGGGTAACTTGGCTGTTCCAAACTTAATTGTTCTTGATTCTCCCTTAACAGAAAGTCCCACTAAGACCCTGGACGAAACATCCCCTCACTTCTTCCCAGTGTGTGCAGTCACCAGGTCTCAGTCCAAGTCCCCTGCCCTTTCACCACCTCCTCCACCAATGATTGCCTCTACTGACAACTTGTACAATAACATCATTTCAAAGGAGAATTTGATTAATGCTCAGGAACAGGATCTCACTTTGGCTAAGATCAGACATGTTGCCAGTGAGACAAAGGATATGTCTAAATTGCCTTGTTTTTATTATCAGGAAGGAGTCCTGATGCGTGCCTACAGACCTCCTGAACTGAAACAACTAGACACCTGGTCAGAAACACATCAAGTTGTCATCCCTTGTCTGTAAGACCAGCCATTATAGAACTAGCTCATGATGGATTGTCAGGTCATCTAGGCATCCAAAAAACCTACAAGAAGGCTCTTCAACATTTTTTTGGCCAGGAATGAAAAAGGATGTGTCACACTATGTAAAAACATGTCACATATGTCAAATTGTGGGTAAGCCTAACGAACGCCTTGTGCCAGCTCCTCTGACGCCTATTCCAGTTCAGACGGAGCCCTTCGAAAAGATCGTTCTAGACTGCGTAGGGCCCTTACCCAAAACCAAACGAGGGAATCAGTATTTGTTAACCCTCATGGATCCCACTACCAGGTACCCTGAAGCATTCCCTCTTAAGAACATCACATCAAAGACCATTGTAAAACATCTAATACATTTTTTCACCTCGGTAGGAATTCCAAAACAAATTCAGTCTGACAAGGGTAGCAATTTCACTAGCAATTTTTTCCAACAGATAGTGAATGAGCTAAACATCGACCATGTAACCTCCTCGGCTTACCACCCCAATCCCAAGGCTGTCTGGAGCGGTTTCACCAAACATTAAAATCCATGATGAAGAAGTATTGCTTGGAGCATCAAGGAGACTGGGATGAAAGTATCTCTTTCCTTCTCTTCGCTTTAAGAGAATCTCCTCAAGATTCTTTAGGTTACTCCCTTTTGAATTACTCTATGGTAGACAGATCAGGGGGCCTCTCAAAATATTAAAGGATCAATGGTTTACTCAAAATACTCCTTCAAGCCCCAGTGTGTCTGACTACATCAGTAACCTTAAGAATAAAATCAGTGAAGTCAGATCTTTTGCTAAATCAAACTTCCTCAAATCTCAAACTAAAATGCAACAAAATTCTCTTCCCAAATCTGTCATGAGAAGTTTCAAACCAGGAGACAAGGTTTTACTTTTCTCCCCACTCCAGGCAATGCTCTTCACAGTAAGTTCATGGGACCTTATGTTGTGGCTCAAAAACTAAGTCCATTAAACTATGTGGTCCACACTCCTGACCGTCGTAAGGATTCCCAACTAGTTCATATTAATCTAATGAAACCTTACCACTCCAGAGAACCAGAGGACGACTTGTCTCGCACTGTACCTGTATGTCTGGTAGGGAAGGAGTCTGGTCCTGTGCCCCCCGAGGAAGAGTCCGACATCGAATTCCTCTTCTCGTCACCTAAAGGACGCCCCTCAAACAGCCAAATCATGTCCAACCTTGATGAGGTGTTTCTTTCCTTAACACCTTCACAACAGTCTGATCTTAAAAAGTTATTGCTAGACTTTTCAGAAATCACAGGTGACCTTCCAGGACTTTGTACTACTATCCAACATGACATAACATTAATATCTAATGACATCAAGCCTATAAGACAACCAGCCTATCGCATTTCACCCATTAAAAGAGACTTGATGAAAAAAGAGGTAGACTATCTGCTCTGTCATCACCTTGCAGAACCTAGTATATCCCCTGGGCTTCTCCTGCCTGTTAACATCTAAGCCAGATGGTAGTAGTCGATTTTGCACCGACTACAGGAAATTAAATAAAGTGACGGTGCCAGACTCCTACCCATTGCCCTTGATAGAGGACCTTATAGATAGTATAGGAGTAGCCAAATTTGTAACCACTATAGACTTACTTAAAGGTTACTACCAGATTCCCCTCTCGGACGAGGCCCGAATAATATCCGCCTTCATCACCCCCTTCGGACTATACCAATACACAGTGATGCCCTTCGGCTTGTCTAATGCTCCCGCCACCTTCCAGAGGGCTATAAATTACATCACCCAGGACTTGGAGGGAACATCTGCCTATCTGGACGACCTGGTGGTGACTTCGGACGACTGGGTGACACATCTGACCCGTCTCCGGAGGCTGATGGGTCGGTTGCAGGAAGCCGGGCTTACAATCAACCTGGCCAAGTCCACCTTCGGGAAGTCTACGGTGGTCTACCTGGGACATGTGGTGGGGAACGGCAAGGTTCGCCCCAAGAGAGCCAACGTGGAGGCCATCCTTGGCTTCCCTGTCCCTACCACCAGGAAAGCTCTCATGAGGTTCTTGGGGATGGCTGGTTTCTACAGACGATTCTGTAGGAACTTCTCCACCCTGGCCGCCCCTGACGGACCTTATCAGCACTTCCGTCCCCTTCCACTGGACCCCGACCTGTGACCAAGCCTTCCAACATCTCAAGGCGTTCCTCTCCTCGGAGCCAGTGGTCTGGACGCCAGATCACTCCCGCCCCTTCCATCTACAAGTGGACGCGAGTGGAGTTGGAGTGGGTGCTGTCCTCCTACAAGCGGACCCCACAAGCGGCATCCTCCATCCCATCGCCTATCACTCCACCAAGCTGAAGAAACACCAACTCAACTACTCCACCATCGAGAAGGAGGCTCTGGCACTCGTCCTGGCGCTCCAACGTTTTGAGTGCTACCTTCATCCTGGTCCTCAAACTACGAAGGTCTTCACCGATCACAATCCTCTGGCCTTCCTTCACGCCATGAAGAACCGAAACCAACGCATTCTTAGGTGGGCCTTGTTAACTCAACCCTTCAACTTGGAAGTCCACCATATCAAGGGGGTGGACAACATCATCGCCGACGCCTTATCAAGATCTCCCGTCTCACCTCCTTCATGAGCCCATTACGGAGGTCTTAGGGGGGAGGAAATGTTACGGCCCGCCCGTAACATACTCCACTACCATCACCTCCTCCGCTTGTTACCTCGTTCGCCACCTCTCCACCTCCCCTTCCACGTCACCGTCTCATGAACCTTCCACGTCACCGTCTCATGAACCCTCCACGTCACCGTCTCATGAAGCCCGCTACTGTCCCGAAGTTGGATTCACGCGGCCCCATTCGACTCAAGCGGAAGTGTTAAGCAAGCTCTTGGCTTTCTGGAAGTCAGTCGAGGTCAAGGCCTCAACCAGTGAACACAACGCCTCTTGGACTACCGTGGGATCAACCATCACCCAGCACTTCACCACTGCGACACCTCATAAGTATCACTTCCCTCGTCCGTGTTTTCCACATTGCCTCCATATAGGATTAGTATTATTGTTAGGTATTAAGTTGGGTTCTTTATTGTTGTATTTATTTATGTGTTATATGTATATGTGTATGTCAGTTTCATGTGTTTCATGTTATATCTATATGTGTATGTCAGTTTCATTATGGGTTATTAAATAGCTTTTAAAGTGCCCCTTTGCATTTCCTCACCAGTTGAACCTGCAGTGTTTTTTTTTATTGTTATTGTTCACCGGCTCCCCGATGCCAATCTTACCCGTTTAACCGGTTTAAGTAGATTATACACAAAACACGTTGAGCTTAGAATGATGAATTCATCTCACTGCA
>NC_059271.1:9841166-9848666 GCF_017591435.1 Portunus trituberculatus | reverse complement strand
TATTTGTCAATATCACAAGTTTCTGCTATTTCTTTCAAAGAAAATTATATGAAAATTATTACTAATACTGTTTTTTTATGCTACCAAGTCAGTAACACTTTAGCAAGAAATATTGACCAAATCTTGTGTTTTCACATTATTTGAATATCAATACGTTTCTGACCTGCAAACAAGTCTTTGTTAATAAAATCAATATAATCTTTTTTACCCACACAAATTTTACAGATTTTCAACGTAAATATTTCTATTTTGCATTATTTTTTCTTAAAACTTTTTATTTTCTTCTTTGCTAGCAACTTGAGAAAGAGCAAAGTATTAGCTAAATATTATTTTACTCATTATTATATCTTTCAGCCATAATGTCTCAGTCACCAGCCATTTTTCTTTCTAATTACGAGCATTTCAATTTCATTCTGTCGCTTGCAGCTCAAGAAACAGTAAGATATTTATTGCTGTAGTTTCATTTTTTTCCTATTTTCGGATATAATTCAACGGTATAGGTGGGCAATTTTTTGTAAAGATTTTTTTTATTATTCTATAAAACTCATTCAGTGGCTTGAAGTTAAAGAAACGGTGAAAAAAAAAACCATATGATAATACTGTTTCATTTTCCTTATCAACTTTGCAGAAAAATTTCATGATATTTCTGGTCATATGTTTTTATTACATATTTTTCAAGCCTCTTCACTTTGGGTCAAATTGTTGGCAATTTGCGGAGGATAAACATCCAGTGTTTTAGAGACAAGATGAGATGATGAGTTAAGTGAGATTTCTCCAGGAATTTTCTTACAGGAGTAATTTTCTTAACAGCTCTAGATTTTCAACACGAGTGGCTAGTTACAGACTGAAGAGGGAAGGAAAATTGTGCAAGAGAAACAGAAAGTAGAGAAGTGGGAGGCGGAAGAAGAAGAGGTGAAAGAAAACGACGATGAACATGTAAACGAAGACAAGGAAGAGGAAGGAGAGGAGAACAACAACCAAAATAGCTTGATAAATAAAAAAAAGAAAATTATAAAGAAGAGACAAAAAAGACAAATTTATAGTTCTTTCTTTAACACCTTACAAAAAAAAAAGAAATACTAATTACAAATTTCTTTGATAATTATGGAGAACACTTTTTCTCCATATTTTACACGGGCAAACTACATATACACTTTTTCCTCCTTTTTGAAGTTCCCCTAGTTGAAAAAAAAATGGAAAAAAAAGGGTAGCTCGTTAGGCAGGATCTAAGTTAAGGGGAAGGGAAGGGGAAGGGGAAGGCAAGGAGGAGGAGGAGGAGGAGGAGGAGGAGGAGGAGGAGGAGGAGGAGGAGGAAGGGGAAATGGAAGAAACACTAATCTCTCTCTCTCTCTCTCTCTCTCTCTCTCTCTCTCTCTCTCTCTCTCTCTCTTATGTGATCACTTCCTGTTTCATGTGTGTGTGTGTGTGTGTGTGTGTGTGTGTGTGTGTGTGTGTGTGTAGATGTTAAATGTCATAATATGTACGTGGTAGGTCCGTGTATATGTATGTATGTATGTCTGTATATATGTAGATACAGTAGGTATATACTGTACATGCTGGTATGCACGTATGCATCTTTGTATGTATTTATGCATGAACGTGTATGGATGTATGCATGAAAATATTTACACATTTAATAGTGGCGATCTCTTCAATATCCATTTATCTCTATCCTCTTCCATATTCACTCACACACACACACACACACAGACACAGACACACACACACACACACACACACACACACACAACTTTCGTATCACTGTGATGACCCAGAAAGGGACTCAGGTAAATCCCTTTGGTCTCTCCTGCCTAATTCTCTCCCATAGATTGAAGAAGAGGAAGGGAAGGAGAGACACTCTACAGGGGAATGGAGGGTCTATGATTGGAGGAAAGGTGAAGAGATAGGGTAGGGAGAGAGTAGAGGATATGTGGCAGGAGGGAAGGGAGAGAGGGGACAAGAGATGAAGAAGGTGTGGGAACAGGGCAGAAGGAAGAGAGCAGATGAGAAGCCTAACGTGATCCCGATTTTGATTAATTACAGTCCTCCTGTGTGTGTGTGTGTGTGTGTGTGTGTGTGTGTGTGTGTGTGTGTGTGTGTGTGTGTGTGTGTGTGTGTGTGTGTGTGTGTGTGTGTGTGAGAGAGAGAGAGAGAGAGAGAGAGAGAGAGAGAGAGAGAGAGAGAGAGAGAGAGAGAGAGAGAGAGAGAGAGAGAGAGAGAGAGAGAAACATATAGTGAACAGAGTACCAAATTCAGCACACGTTCCAGTCAGACTTATGTAAATTTCGTGGAATTCTGGCTGGCTATCCTGTACTGACCTTTACATCACAGAGCCGCCTTGAAAATTTCGATATTATGCAAAACACTAAAAGCCCAATGGGATCAGCGTACACTCGACTCCTCCAGCTCAGAGATTCAAAGTGCGCGTATTCGTGAAGTAAGTGAAATCAGTTAGGTCTTACACGTGGAGTAATGCGGAGGACAAGCGTGGCAATGGGTAGGAAGTCCTGTTCAGCGCTAGTGACACAAAATTGGTGAGGTCTGAATGCGGTGACTGGGTAATTAGGAAAGCAGCGTCTCTCGCCTGATAGGAAATAAAACAAGGCAGGTGACCCAATTGTGCTGCATACAAGCTTACGTAGTCCAGTGCTGGGTTCATATTCTCAAAACACTTCAAATGTTCATTACTTCCTAAAACCTCTAAGTGAAGTGGAGTGAGCTTTTCTGAAATATCTTTACAGCTCTAGAGGCTAATAATTTATACGTTATTAATAGGATAAGCACTATTGAGAACCCTGCTATTAATCTATATGGCCATTAAAAAAATCATGACTAGAGAGCAGAGCATTTCTGAATTTGGGCTTCAGTTCAACGAGCGAAATTCACGAGGTGCAGTCCAGTTTAACTATAATTTTTATTGTTGTTATGTGAGTGAATGTGTGGGTGTGTCCGTCTGTGTTGTTGCCTGGCTGGTCGGCTATCTGGAAAGATGTGTGTCTAGCGGGTTTTAAAGAGGAGCTGGTGTCTATGAGCACACTTAATAATGTTGAAAGTTACTAATGAGAAAAGGATAGAAAGAATAACTTAGTTTGAAGGTCACTCAACCGAAAATCATCTTTAATCCATAGACCAATTAACTGAGTGTCTATTTTGGAACAGAGTCCAGAAAGCCTTTACAAAAAACAGAAAAAGATACAAAAACAAAAATATACAGAAATACGCAAACGAGCAGCTCTATGTAGTCCACATGATTCAATTCATAAATAAAAGAGATGAAGATACAAAACCCCAAAAATCATATATAAATTTTAATATATCAAGAATACAATTAAGGGAAAAATGAATATATAAATAAATAGTTGTAAGAATGAAAAACTAACATACAAAAGCAAACCATTAGAACATACAATTCAACAGAGGACAGAGAAAACCAATCACACAATACCCCTGTGTGTGTGTGTGTGTGTGTGTGTGTGTGTGTGTGTGTGTGTGTGTGTGTGTGTGTGTGTGTGTGTGTGTGTTCTGACCTTGACATTTAAGTCTTTTCTAAGCTCTCAATTCAAATAATTAATAAGTTCTTCCATTTTTCAAAGCCTCTGCATCTGATACTATGGAGGAATTTCATTTTATGTTCAAGCAACACCGCCCCTCGTCCATCTTATTTTCTCTGTTTCAGTTACCCCTTCCTTCTCTAATTTCCTCTTTGTCTTCCCTTTAATCCTTCACCTTTTCTCCCCTAGCCTTTCTTTCTTCGTGCACCAAGTCTGTCTCTCTCTCTCTCTCTCTCTCTCTCTTCATTTACCTTCAGAAGTAGAGTTATTTATTTTCTTTTTCATTTTTCCCCCACCTCCTTCCTTTCCTCCTTCCTTCCTTCATTCCTTCCTTTCTTTCTTGCTCTGCTCGTCTTTCGCTCTTCCTTTTCTGTTCATCTATCTACATAAGCAATATTATACCTTCTCTCTTTTTCCTTTCCTTCCTCTGGTTCTTCCTTCTTCATTCTTTCCTTTACTACTCCATCTGTTTTTCCTTTGTGTTATGTCACCCTCTCTCTCTCTCTCTCTCTCTCTCTCTCTCTCTCTCTCTCTCTCTCTCTCTCTCTCTCTCTCTCTGTTTTATCCTAAGAAGCAAAATCTCCTTCCTTTCCTCCCCATTCCTTTCTTTCTTTCTTCCTCCTTTCCTTCCTTCCTCTCCTGCTGTCCCTGTCTTTCCTTTTTGTCACCTCTCGTTCCCCAAGCTGGTAGTGGCATGTGGGGCGTGAGAGGAGCAGTTTGCGGCCTCCTGCAGTTGCTGTGGGCGAGACTGGCCAGGAATACATGCATTAATAATACATGCAAATATCCTGCGACCACGGCTAACTATTGCATTCCTTTAACTTCGGCGGTGAACAGAAAATTTACATAGCAAAAGCTTGTGTTCTGATGACTGCCCGGCCGCCTGATTCTCACGGCCCTGCAGTGGTGAATAGGTCTCTCTCTCTCTCTCTCTCTCTCTCTCTCTCTCTCTCTCTCTCTCTCTCTCTCTCTCTCTCTCTTTCTCTCATTAAAGAAAAAGGAAAATAGTGGGGTTTTATGATTGCTGTTATTATTTTTGTTTGTTCAAGATATTATATACATTTTTTCAAGGAGGGACACCGGTCAAGGACGACAAAACAGCAATAAAAAAAAAAAGTGGGTCCCTAAAGAGACGTCAAGAGGGAAGGTGGAGATAGGGAGGTGGAAATACGGAAAAAGGTAGGGAGCTGTTGCTGGTAGTAGTAGTAGTAGTAGTAGTAGTAGTAGTAGTAGTAGTAGTAGTAGTAGTAGTAGTAGTAGTAGTAGTAGTAGTAGCAGCAGCAGCCCCATGTATATACACCTTTATATACCTGTTTTTTTTTTAATTTCAACACTGCATTTACTGTTCTGTCTATTTGTCTAACCGTTTATTTCTACTTTCATATCTCTCTTCTCTCTCTCTCTCTCTCTCTCTCTCTCTCTCTCTCTCTCTCTCTCTCTCTCTCTCTCTCTCTGTCGGTCTTGGACTAATCAAGTAGAAAGCAAGGCCTCTCTTTCCATCCTCTAATCCATCAACTTAGCACTTAAAACTATTCGCGTTGTGCTTGCCTGAATGAAGCCAACGTGAGGTGAATCTGAGGCGCGTGCACACCTTCTGCATACTAATCCAAGGTGAGGAGCGAGGCGCGGAATGAACTGGGGCGGGAAATAAAGCAGCTTAGCGAAGGAAAACTGTGATGCACTGGAGGTGTAAGACTGACGAATTATTTTGAGTTAGCTAATGTAACCAGGAAAAAGTACATTATAGAGTAGGGGAAAAAGAATATATGAAACTATCTATAAAGGTATACAAAGAAGGTATTCGTTCTAAGGAAAGGGACAGAAAGAGGGCCAGGGAAGCAAAAAGAGAGTAAAGAGTAATGTTTTTTTGTGTGTGTGACAGTATTGGAAGGAAGTCAGAAAAGAATGGAAATAGGAAAATTATAAGAAAGAAAAGAGCAATGTTTTATAGTAGCGATGGAGTGAAAGACAGAAAAATAATGGAGAAAGGAAAGCAAAAAGAGAGTAAAGAAGAATGCTCTTCAATAGTGCCGGAGTGAAATTAAGTGTCGGGTGGTTTAATTGACTGACTTACTGATTGATTAGCGCACCAGTTGAGTGAGTGAAAGTGTTAATGCGACTCCTCTGCTAGGACTCAAAGTAGAGGCTATTTTGTGTGTGTGTGTGTGTGTGTGTGTGTGTGTGTGTGTGTGTGTGTGTGTGTGTGTGTGTACAGATTCAGTGAGTGAAAAGATTAACACACACACACACACACACACACACACACACACACACACACACACACACACACACACACACGCCCGGAAGCTCAGTGGTTAGAGCGCTGGCTTCACAAGCCAGAAGACCGGGATTCGATTCCCCGGCCGGGTGGGTGTGTCTCCTTTCACGTGTAGCTCCTGTTCACCCAGCAGTGAGTAGGTACGGGATGTAAATCGAGGAGTTGTGACCTTGTTGTCCCGGTGTGTGATGTCTGGCTGGTCTCAGGCCTATCCGAAGATCGGAAATAATGAATTCTGAGCTCGTTCCGTAGGGTAACGTCTGGCTGTCTCGTCAGAGACTGCAGCAGATCAACACACACACACACACACACACACACACACACACACACACACACACACACAAATGGGCAAGCCTCTTAATGTGTAGCCCCTGTTCACCTAGCAGTAAATAGGTACGGGATGTAACTGGAGGGGTTGTGGCCTCGCTCTCCCGGTGTGTGTTGTGTGTGATGTGGTCTCAGTCCTACCCGAAGATCGGTCTATGAGCTCTAAGCTCGTTCCGTAATGGGGAAGACTGGCTGGGTGACCAGCAGGCGACCGAGGAGGTGAATTACACTCACCACTCACTCACTCACTCACTCACTCTCTCTCTCTCTCTCTCTCTCTCTCTCTCTCTCTCTCTCTCTCTCTCTCTCTCTCCCCCGACATATTCTTCATCTATGCATTTATTCATTCATTCATTACTTTCTCTTCCATCCATTCCTCTCACCCTCATTCTCTTCTTTCGTTCCTCCTTCACTCACCTTGCACTTCGCCTCTTCTACTCACTCCCCAACAAAAAAAAAAAAAAAAAAAAAAAAAAAAGAAGAAAAAAGCTCCCTAAGGAAACCCATGACCACGATATCGGATCCTGCACTACGCGATTATGCATTTTCCCCGCCCGATAAACTCTGCTCCATATCCTGCACTCTCTGACGGACGGAGGAGGAGGAGGAGAAGGAGGAGGAGGGAGGAGGAAGAGGCCCGAGGCGGTATCGGGACCAAGGGGGAGCCTCTCTTAGACTACCCGATAAGGCGAATGACGTCCTCCAACCCGTAAAGATTAAATATTTGAGTTTCCCATCCAGTCGCCTCCTCTCGCCGGGTTTTCCACCACTACCACAACTACCACCGCCACTGCCGTCTCTACCATCACTAACCCCTGCGACCTTGTCCATAAAAGACGCTTGCAGACCACAGAGAAAAGTGCAGGTATAGGGGAGGTGGTCAGGTGGCTGGGGACTGTGGGATTGGGAGAAGGAGTGAGAGAGAGCAAAAAGAGGGATGGGAGGGTAGCTGGGTGGAGAAGAGAGAGAGAGAGAGAGAGAGAGAGAGAGAGAGAGAGAGAGAGAGAGAGAGAGAGAGAGAGAGAGAGAGAGAGGAATGTCGCAGTCTATCTTTGTTATCATCTTTATCTTGCATATTGTATATGTTTCTCTGTGTCAATATTTGGTTATTTGTCTTTCCTTTCTCTGCTGTTGTTGTGTTCCTTTCAATTTTAGCATTGCAACGCTGCACCAGATACAAAGAAAGAGAAAAATTGTGTCTCTGCATCAGAATAAAAGGGTATGAAAAAAATGGTAAGTCGCAACCAGCCACCAAATTTAAATGTCTTCTATAAAATCAATATAAATTTCGACTTACCATCCTACAATCATAAATCTATCAATCATTTTCGATCTCCCCATCAT
>NC_059271.1:9831166-9836166 GCF_017591435.1 Portunus trituberculatus | reverse complement strand
GGGTTCAGATGTTGTAATACGTTATGAAGATATTGTGGATGATGTTTGAAGTGAAATCCGTTTTGATGCGAGAATATCTACGAGATTAATGCAGTTCTTAAGGATGTCCTGCCATCATTTCATAAAATTGACCCGCAACTCACCGTTTCCTTTTCTCCTTAAATATTTTCATCTACCTTTCATTAACCCAAGAGACTCACAATACACGTATGATCAATATGTAACAACAAAATGTCTTTCTCTGCTCTTGATTCTCTTCAATATTAACACTCTCCAGTTATGTCCTCTATTAACTTTTTACATAGATATCCCATTTTAATACTTACCTCATATATCAGTCATATTTCTTCTTTATTTTCTATACTTCTGATATTGATATTTGCCTCAAACCTTAACCGCAGTGATGTATATCTCAATCATATTTCTACTATGTTTCTATTATTCCCTCATACTATATCTTCTTCCTCATATACTATTCTCACGGAAAAATTCCTTGCATCAACTACACACAATATCCCCTCTTTTACTTGACACTCACTTTTTGTTCCATATCCTTCATCAGAACCTTCAATATTCTTTCATCTATAATCCGACGAACTCCCAAACATGATACAATTTACACATTTTTTTATTCGTCTATATCGCTATGGGGCAATTAAAATCGTCTCACACAGTACTTCATATTTTCCTGCTATAAACCACAATATATGCTTACACCCCTTGCTATTGTCCTCTGACAGTCGACACTCGTGTGAAAAAAAATTACCCTTATATGTCACGTCTCTTATATATGATAAGTTTCCCTTCACATAACGACAACAAATTCGTCTACCTTTGTGAATTTTGCCGCATATCCGTAATATTTATGCCCTTGACACTCAGTTATCGTTACTCCATTGACTACTTTATGATACACATATTATAATGTAGACGAACCTTAAATAATTTATTAAACACTCTTTATATCTCATATTTTGTCGCATTTCTCTCCCGCTAATAAGACTCCTCGTTTACCCCTTGATTTGTAAAGGCTTAGGTGAAACAAGCGACAGGTAACCGTACAACATATTACTCAGATATCGTCCAATCAAAATATAACCTTAAAGCATCCACTTGAAAGAATAACCTCTTACACGCAACATGATCTTTAATGAATATCGAAATTAATTACTAAATAAAATCTACGGATTTTACACAAACCTTATGATCGTCACGGGCGACTCAGCTTCAGACAAAATAGTGATAATGATATGCATTCATATTATAATAACCATGCCACTTCTGATGTTGACAACAGCTACTTCGTGCACTTTCAACCAATTTACTTTAATCTTCCATCAATATGACTGTCCCTTGCGCCAATTCCAAGATTACACTTTGCAACATTTGGCAATATATTTTTTTTTGCAATGCAACAATTTGTGCAACATTTAGATCCCACCGCTGCCACCATGTCGTGCTCCGAGCTGTTGCACGACGTTGCACAAATTGTCTAGCTACTGGCTATAAATAGTCAAAGGTTTTTCTATCTTTAATTAACAAAACTAATATCTATACATAAGGTGTTCGATACGGCGCCGACAAGTAACAATCACAACTCTTTCTGTTGCCTTCTCCACTGCAATTATTACAATTTCTCTTACAAACATCCTTAAGAACTGCATTAATCTCGTAGATATTCTCGCATCAAAACGGATTTCACTTCAAACATCATCCACAATATCTTCATAACGTATTACAACATCTGAACCCGGTGCTTTATTTCTCCGTAAATCTCATACGTAGTACGTACAATATTACCCCTTTTTCCCAGCTACCCGTATATAAGGATGACCTTTACTTGGTACATGAATGCAAGCAACCACATGACGTACCACCAAATATATTACCATACACATATAATTACCAGACTCCGTTCAACAAAATGACAACGTAACACCACCGAAATATAATGACAAATATTGATATCTCCACACAAGTGACTTCCCTCAAATAATCTCTTTCTCTTGGTACCCATACATGGAACCACGTTAACTTCGTACACAATTACACACTAGTAAATATGTTATGTAACTTATTCGTCAGAGCAACACACATGCACATACGTAGGTAGCCGTATACAAATTCCCTTACTCATAGATGAAAACGCAAGTATATAACGACGTCATTATGAACCAAAGTACAACCACATAAACCATAATAAACTAATACCACATAATACCTAAACCTCCTATCATGCTTCTTCCTCCATTCTAATTTACCTCAAAGACTGCATTGCAACTTATAAGCTCCACTTACTGGTTATATATGAAGTACAAAACGCCGCCCTCAGCTATGCAGCCGAGGGTGGCCCGCTTAGAGCCGCGGTTGTCCTCTCTGCTCCTCTCTCTCTCTCTCTCTCTGCCTCAAACCTCTACAATTTCCTTCAGGAACTTATGGGGCGTGTCTTGACCCACACAACACGCCCCTCAGAATGTACCATTCACCAATCAAGTACAAGCTCAAATGAACTCCACGTGTGGTACGAACAACATCCAAGACGACAACACTACCACTGGATGTTTACATGACCTGGGCGACACATCTGCCCGGGCTGCCCTGGGCCAAACGGCCTGGGTCATTAAATGTTTCCCTTTGACCCTCCTGCCCCTCCTACTCTCTTTTATGGCTGGATACGGTTACACACCGCATACTGGCGAACTAGCATACTTCCATATATCTTCATTTCTTGTTTCTTATATTTTTCATATTTCACTTATGATGTGCGCATCTGACAGTGGTATCAAGAGTATCTCCAAGGAATTTCACTTCGCTGAGCTGGTTTATAGGAATATTATCAATTTTTATAGTTAGTATAGGTGGCCGAGACATCAGGGGTCGACTTATCATACAATTGGTCTTTTGATATTTAGTGAGAGAGAGAGAGAGAGAGAGAGAGAGAGAGAGAGAGAGAGAGAGAGAGAGAGAGAGAGAGAGAGAGAGAGAGAGATGTACACTCATACAGCCAGATACAGACAAACAGACAGCCAAAAAAAAAACAACAGACAGATAGACAAATGGATACAACCCATACAGAAAGAAAAAAAAAAAAGACAGGCAGACAACTCACTAGAAACAGAGACAGAAAAACAACGCCCTAGACAGACAGACACACAGACAGACATGAATAAAGCGACAAGCTAAGATGGAAAGAACGAAAGGAAAAAGGAAAGAAATATTAAAAAGCAGGAATATGACAACGCGCTCCTTTAACTCCAAAGGGACATGGAGGAGGAGGAGGAGGAGGAGGAGGAGGAGGAGGAGGAGGAGGAAATGGTAAAAGAGGGAAGGATGAAAAAGGTGAGAAGTAGAAGCAAAAGGACAAAAGAAGAATGGAGAGAGAGAGAGAGAGAGAGAGAGAGAGAGAGAGAGAGAGAGAGAGAGAGAGAGAGAGAGAGAGAGAGAGAGAGAGAGAGAGAGAGAGAGAGAGAGACTGAAGGAGGATTAGAGAGGGTTAAATAGAAAAACGAAAGACGTGTTGAGATTCCCCAGGTTTTCTGAGACCCTGGCTGGTGAAGAGAGTACTTACTTGAGATGCTGGTGCGTGAAGAGGTGCGAGATTAGTGACTGCCCAGGTGCATTACGGGCCTCGCTGGTTTAAACTACGGACTCAAGGTGACAGGTGTTCTTAAAGAAAACAGTCGTATGTGGAAAGAGAGAGGAATAAAAAAGAAATAACGAAAGACAGGCTAAAAAAAAATATATCGGTGGAAAGTTTTCTGATTTGATGGTGGTGTATTGTTGAAAATTGTCCCTTTTAGGGTGAATGGGCAGAGGAATGAATGGATAGTACGTTACCTGTGGGCATTTGGGATGTGTGGTGCAGCGTGTGTCAAGGAATCTGAGACAAGCGTACTGGCGAAAGACAAAGCTGAAGGCAGGCAGGATGTACGTAAAAAGATTTGGGTGTTGTCACCGAGGAGGGTAAGAGAGGAATGAAAACAGAAGGAAACGAGAAAAAGGAGTAGAAGGAGAGAAGAGAAGGAGAAAGAGGTAAGGGGTAGAGAAAGGGAGGGAGGAGGAAGGACGTGCTATGGAAAGGAACATGCAAACACATAACAAGGGACATGGGTATGAAAGGTAAAAGTGAAGTAAAAATTCAGAAAATCTTTGAAAAGCCAACAACTCTCTGGGGATGACAAGACTTCCATTTTACGCTTTCTCTCTCTCTCTCTCTCTCTCTCTCTCTCTCTCTCTCTCTCTCTCTCTCTCTCTCTCTCTCTCTCTCTCTCCACTTCTTTGCCTTAATCTGTCTCCTTTCATCTAGCTGGGAGGGAGGGATGAAGGGAGAAGAGGCAGGGAGGGAAGGGGAGGGAAAGTCAGCATTGTTAAGGTTTAGCAATGGAATGGAAACGGATATCTGGCGAGGGAATGGGTGAAGGTGCTGAGGGGAAGCGAGGCCATGGTAAAAGCACCGGAATGAAGGGAACGGGCGCAAAACGAACGAAGGAATGCGCAGAAATGTCTTTGAACTGCCTAAACTTATTTTTTTCTCATATTCTTTTTTTTTTTAATGATAACAAAATGGTATGAAGAGGAAAAAGATATATGTCAATTTTATTCTTAAATGATTGGGCATCTCATCTCGAGCACTTTTCACGAGTGACTGACTGACTCATTTACGTGCGACAGTGGGGAAGTAATTGATTTTTCTGATGAATACTTCTTGGCAAAATATCGAGAAAGACGTAAAAAAAAAGAGAGCGAGATAAAAAAAAGAAAAAAACATAATCGATCATAAGGAAAATAAATGATGCAGTATCGAAAGTTAAAAGAATATCTTGAATTTATTATGTTATGACTCCAACACTGAGAAATTTACCGGAAAATATGTCAAAATCTACATTAATATATTTTCTTATGTTTTATTTATTTACCTTTAGTGTGTGTGTGTGTGTGTGTGTGTGTGTGTGTGTGTGTGTGTGTGTGTGTGTGTGTGTGTGTGTGTGTGTGTGTGTGTG
>NC_059271.1:9823666-9828666 GCF_017591435.1 Portunus trituberculatus | reverse complement strand
CTTTATATCACCATAGGGTGGAGAAGGAGGAAGTTAGTAATTGTAGCTGATCGGTGGCGGTGTTGAAAATGAATGAAAAGGAACAAAATGAAGAAGCAC
Source organism: Portunus trituberculatus (assembly GCF_017591435.1). Classification (NCBI taxonomy): domain Eukaryota; kingdom Metazoa; phylum Arthropoda; class Malacostraca; order Decapoda; family Portunidae; genus Portunus; species Portunus trituberculatus. Next base: position 9,828,567 of record NC_059271.1, on the reverse strand, counting down.
AAAGAAGGGAAGGAGAGAACAATAGTCCTTAAGGCACGTTTCCAGGAAATACAGGAGTGCATTTACTCAATATAAAAGTTAAGGAAGTGGAAGGTTGGTGGAGGCTGGGGTTGAAAACGTTCTAAGAATGAAAATAAAGAGAAAAAAAAGTGCTGCCTTTTATACACTTACAGAAAGAATTTCAACCATAAGTTGGTAACAAAAAAAAAAAGAGATTATGCAAGAAGCCAATTTACTAACTAAAACATGGTGATTTTCTCCAATAAAGAGATACCATTCTATTAAGAAAAGATACTCCATACTTTAAAATACTATAATTCTGATGAAGAAAGACTGACCTTACATCAAACACGGATGATAACCACAACAATCAGAAGGATGCAAGGAACCATTAATAATACACATGGTTAAATTTGGAACAGTTATCGAATGCCTTTTAAACAATAGTTTTGAAGACGGTGAAATGGTACCTCACACACACACACACACACACACACACACACACACACACACACACACACACACACACACACACACACACACACACACACACACACACACACACACACACACACACACACACACACACACACACACACACAAAGAAGACCGCGAAAATAAGGAATATGCAAGAAACCACTAAGGAGACACGGGACAATTCCTTAACGCACGTAACAGTCACCCACCTATACTGTTCACGGTGGGAGCAACTTCTCGCTCATCAGGTTAACCTTTGCGACTTTATTAGAAACTAATCCCAGTCTGACGAGAGCTTTACCAGTGACAGAAACAATGTCTGTAGTTCACCAGCAAGGATTTGCGCATCATAAGTTATCTTTGTGTTCACCAGTTATGTAAAAGATTCTGGTGAGAGTTTACAGATCCTAATACCCCTCTCTCTCTCTCTCTCTCTCTCTCTCTCTCTCTCTCTCTCTCTCTCTCTCTCTCTCTCTCTCTCTCCGTGTGTGTGTGTGTGTGTGTGTGTGTGTGTGTGTGTGTGTGTGTGTGTGTGTGTGTGTTTACCTGGCACCCTCTGGGAGTAGAGCACTGCACACCTATGTTTTAAAATCAATGGCTACAATCACGTGTTCATTACGGAGGTGTTGGAGTGGTTGGCTTGAGTGAAGGATGTGGTGGTGGTGGTGGTGGTGGAGGCGGTGGTGAGAGACCAATAGTGTGTCAGCAATGAAGGGGAGCTGGAGGAGAGGGTGGAGGGTGGAGGGAGTATGACGTAATGACAGCGAGGGAGTGTTAGTCAGTGTTGGAAGGGCATTAGTGATGTGTAGAATGGAGGAAGAGGAAGAGGAGGGACAGGAGAGAGGAGAGGGAGACGTAGTACCTATTTAACTGTAGTCATAAAGTAACGTGTAATGAGAAAAGTATTAGTGTTGGAAGGTCATACGAATTACGGGAGAGGAATGGAGCCAGAGGTAATGATGGCAATGATGACGACAATGACAACGATGAAGGTGACGATGGCGAGAGTAATGGTGGCGGTAGTGACGACAATGGTAATTATAATGATGAAGTGGAGATTGCCCTGATACAAGAATTACACAAGGCACGTTTTCTAGTTATTCGGTGATAAGTACAGGATATGAGGAAAAAAAAAACAAAAAAGAAAGAAAGAAAAGAGAAATAGGGGAGGAGAGGTGCAACAGGAATTTTTTTTTTTATGATTTAGCGAAATGTTATTTAATTTTTTTTTTTTAAGAATCGATGCTTTAAGTGAGCCGTTTAACACACACACACACACACACACACACACACACACACACACACACTCTCTCTCTCTCTCTCTCTCTCTCTCTCTCTCTCTCTCTCTCTCTGGTGCAGTATCAAAGATTCTTACAGCTTCCTTTTGTAGGTATGTTAGGGTTTTTTCCTTAAGATCTTTCCACACACGACAAAAGAAAGAACATCAAGGAAACACCTACACAAAATCACGAGTCCGGTTCCACGAAGTAAAACATTTCAATGGTGAACTCCTACAGTGTTTGCATGTTTTTTCTATTACTTTAAAGACTCCCCAGTGTTTTAATAGACAAAAGATTCCAAGAAATTTTCCTACTACACCTTTTTTGTTACTTAAATTCAACCAAGACCACACTATACCTTCCTCTAGTATACAGTTCTCTGCGTGCTGTGTATCATTATCTCGTCACCTTTAATGCACCGTCACCAGTATAACGTCACGGAAGGGTGTGGGTGCTCAGTGACATGGTAAGGTGTAAAGCTACAATGTGCCAGGCAGTGCTCGTCTGAATATATAAGAGACTATGCCGTTCATGTTTATTGTTTAACATATAACCACATCAGCAATTTCGTCCTTCTTTCTTGCATGCTGATATCCATATAGGGATTCGCAGATACAGGTGCTCTCTCTCTCTCTCTCTCTCTCTCTCTCTCTCTCTCTCTCTCTCTCTCTCTCTCTCTCTCTCTCTCTTTCACACACACACACACACACACAGTGTAATCCTCTTTAGTTAGTTTATGTTATAACTGCTATTTTTCTCTTCCATATCTTTTCTTCTGCTTGTTTACCAGCCAATCTGTTACTTTTCCTGCTGTTGTCATTGTTTCTATTACTGCCACTATTACTACTACTACTACTACTACTACTACTACTACTATTACTACTCGTTATTTTCACTTCCGTGTCCTTAATAATTTCCATAAATGTGCTACAATTCGAACCTAATTGGTTAGTCTAATTAGATGATTTTGCCTCTTGTTTTTCTGTTAATTCTGTAATTGGTTTCATGTTACTTACTTCCACTTCAGGGCACATTCAGTAAACGCAAGCCTCTCTCCCTCTACCCCTATTTCTCCCTCCCTCGCCCTCTCCCCCCCCTCTCTCTCTCTCTCTCTCTCTCTCTCTCTCTCTCTTTCATACCCCCAATGACTTCAGGTTAATAAGCTTGACAATAATTGGGGTTCTTCGTCCTTGCCCTGTATCCATGAAAATATCTTTATTCGGATGAGGATCGGAGAAATGTAATTTAAAAGTGTGTATGGGGGCAGCAGCGGTGACGGCAGCGGTGACGGCGGCAGTGGCAGCAGCAGCGACAGCAGCGGCGGCAGCAGCAGCAGCACCACCAGCAGCAGCAGCAGCACCAGCAGCAAATAAAAACATATCAATAATAGTAAAATAATCCCCAAAACGCGTACAAGAACATAAATGCGAGCAAAACAACAGAAACAGCAGCAGCAGCAGCAGCAGCAGCGACCCCAAACAAGGAGAGAAAGAAAAAAATAATACCACCCACTAATCGTTAAACCAGACCTCAACGCATCGCGCAACACATTAAATCCTGCTCAAGATAAACCTTTGGGAGCCAGCCATGGGAATCCGTCATCATTGGATATCTCTTTGTCGTATCTGCTATTGGATATCATGTATTTTCCTCCTTCCAAAATGAATTATGGCCAAATTCTGAGATGCGTTTTGCAGCATCGCACCGCTCGCCTCTCCTGCGACGTCCTCAAATTCTTAAAACAATAGAAAGTGCACGCGAGCAGACTTGGGTGCGAGCGAGCGCTTCTGAGAGGGAAGTGAGAGGAAGAGAGATAGAAAGGAGAGGAGGTAGGAGGATAAGAAGAGGAGGAAGACCGGAGAAATGCACGCAGTAAGCAAGAGTAGTAGGCAAGGGAAGGAAGACGTGCAAGGGTGAATGAGAAATGATGAAATCGAAAAGGATGTGTGATGCAGACTTTTTAATAGTGGTAGTAGTAGCAGTTGTACTACTACTACTACTACTACTACTACTACTACTACTACTACTACTACTACTACTACTACTACTTCTATTACTACTACTTTACTATTACTGTTATTACTACTACTTGTAAGAACACACGAGGAACACGACAGAACAAATGAAAGACTCATATGTTGTTGTTCTGCCTTTCTGTCAGTTTATCTTTAACGTTTCTTTGTGTATCTTTCAAAATGTCCGTCAGTCCGTCAGCCTGTATGTTTGGTCAAAAGCCCCCCAGTGTCTGCTTGGCTGTCTGTCCTTGCCCGTGTGTTTTTCTGTGTCTCTGAGGAAGGAAGAAGTTTGTCAACAAGGGTGAAGCAACTTGTGTAAACTTGGCTAACTCAACGAGACGTGGTTCTTCTCCCATGCTCTTGATCTCCCTGGCCCTCGGTAAACTTGTTGGTCGGGGTTAAGTGGAACAGTCAGCTCCACCTCTCCACCTCTCCACTAAACTGCCTTCGCCTAACCTCCCTTCTGCCTTCCAACTCAGCATTTTCAGTTGTCTACGTTTTACCATACTCTCAAGTCTTTTTTTTTATTTATACGATTTGTTTACCTTTTAGCATTGTCATTTCCTATTCACCATTCTCTCTTTCCTTACTAGTGCCGGTCATTCTATTCAGTCTCTATCCTAAGCTGCCTTCGCCCTACCTTCTTCCTTCCACAACTTCTGCCTTTTCTGTGTTTCACGTTTCAAAATCTCACATCTCTCCGTCCCTTTTAGCCACGTCTGTTCCTGTCCCTCTCTTTCCTTATTCCCCTCGCTAGTGCCACCCATTCTATGCGCCCTCGCTCTCTCACCCTTGATGCCCTGCTCTTCCTCACCTCGTTCCTTCTCGCCCCGTCGGAAGTTCCTGGCTTTTTATCCTTAATTTCTCGCCTAGACACGTACTATTTCGCCCTTTCTAAGCCATCAATCACCACCAATATTCGAAGGGGAAAACGAACAGACAGGAAGAGATGGAAAAACAGTATGACGTGCGTTGGTGACGAATACAAGCCTCCCAGGGAAAAGAGAACGAAAGGAGTAAAGCCTTAGAGTCCTTATGGCCTATAGGTGATGGTGGTAGTGGTGGTGGTTATGGTGGTGGTGGTGGCTCAAACGGTAGTGATGAGGAAAAAATGGAAGAAACTGTCGTA
>NC_059271.1:9808666-9818666 GCF_017591435.1 Portunus trituberculatus | reverse complement strand
CCCTCAATGATATTTCCCTCTTTCTTATGATTTCGACTGCGACAAGGCACGAGCATCACAATATCTTCAAAATATAAAATAGCCAACAGAGATTAACGTTAATTTTTATTAACTTTCGTAATGTACCTTTCCTTTGCAATTCTTGGCCAACATGCTTTTCACACTTAACAAAAATCAACTAGAGAATATATATATATATATATATATATATATATATATATATATATATATATATATATATATATATATATATATATATATATATATATATATATATATATATATATATATATATATATATATATATATATATATATATATATATATTTATTTATTTATTTATTTAGTCCCATACGCTGTTCATCCGGAGCATTTTGAATTTCATAACAGTGTGTAACTTACAAAGGAAAAGACAATTACTCATCTTTCTTGTAATTACTAACCTTTTGAATAGTGTATATGGAAAAGCGATGATTAAATAAACGATAAGTACTTTATAAAAACAATAATTACTCACCGTGGATTAAAACTTTCCTTTTCCTAATCCTACTTTTCCATTACTTTTTATCTTTTCCCTTTTCTATACATAATAAAAATACAACACTTAATATATGTATAAAAAAAAGATAATCAATTTTCGCATGTCTTAATAATTCACTTCTTTCTATCTTATCCACCTATTTTCCACGTCACCCCATTCTTTTCTTCCATTTTCATCACCTACACCAGATTTGTATTTATTTACATTTCTTTATCTTATTTACCTATCCTACTTCTCATCCTCCTTCTCATCCTTTCTTAAGATTTCCCCGTAACCCAGACAACACCTGTCTTAGGCCTCCCACACCAGTTTCCCATCCGGCACACAGCACCTGCAGAAGTAATGAAGAGAGGGTACAGATAAACGACTTTCCCTCTCATAACACGAACGTAATACATATGTTTTCTTCTCTCCCTCCCTCTCTCTCACTATGACCATCACGCATACCAGAGAGAGAAGAGAGAGAGAGAGAGAGAGAGAGAGATCTGGATTACCTGAGGGAAGAAAACTTGGTGGCAGTTAAGTGTCGTTCGCGTGCTAAGGATGGGAACGAAAGACGGAGGTGAGATATATGGCAAGAGAAAAGGAGGGGCGAGGAGAGGTGGGAAAAAATATGGGAAAAGGGAAAAAGAGGATAATAGGGGAGGTTAGGAAAAGAGGGGACGTGGATAAGAGAGGAGGAGGAGGAGGAGGAGGAGGAGGAGGAGGAGGAGGAGGAGGAGGAGGAGGAGGAGGAGGAAAAAGAGAAGAGGAGAAAGAAGACAAGAGGAAGAATAAAGGAGGAGGAGGAGGAGGAGGAGGAGGAGGAGGAGGAGGAGGAAGAGGAAGAGGAAGAGGAAGAGGAAGAGGAGAGGAGGAGGAGGAGGAGGAGGAGGAGGAGGAGGAGGAATACAAAGGAATACAAAGGAAGGAACAGACAGCGACAGCCCTACTGGGCCTAACGAGGCTGTCTGTGTGCCTATGCTACCACTACAGATCCTACGAGTTAAAGGCTGAAGGACATCAGGGTTCAAGGAAGAAGAAAAGAGGCCACAGGGAGAGAGAAAGTCAAAGATGTGATGGGAAAGATTGAAGAAATGATACTATCTAGTACAGTAACTACAAACAAAAAAAAGGATATCTTATGAAGGCGCAAAGTACGTCATTTGAGGGGTTAATGTGAAGTGAATGTCCAACCCTTTTTTAAAAGTTTCTATCGTATTGCTACGGACAACATGTGCTGGGAGAGAGTTTCAGACATTTACAATTCTATTGAAAAAATAATGTTTAGCCTCGTCTGATCTGAAACGTTTACTTGTAATCTTGTAGCCATTATTTCTAGTGGTGTTGGAGCTGTCAATGGTGAGATAGTTGTTTACATTTACGTTATCAAAGCCCCGGAACATTTTAAATAGTTCAATCAAATCTCCTCGCATACGCCGCTTCTCTAAACTGAACAAGTTGAGTTCCTCAAGCGCTCCTCGTAAGGCTTGTTTCGCAGTCGTGGGATCAACTTGGTGACTCTTCTTTGGACTCTCTCCAGGTTGTCTATATCTTTCCTATAGTGGGGTGACCAGAACTGGACACAGTACTCAAGATGAGGTCGGACGAGTGCATTAAACAATGTGAGAATAACCCTTCTGATTTAAATTGAAAAGTTCTACCGATAAACCCAACCAGTTTGTTTGCCGTTTTGACTACTTCCGAGCAGTGTTTACTTGACTTGAGGTCTGAAGTAATTATGACGCCTAAGTCTTTTTCCTCATCAACCTTAAGAAGCTCGGAACCGTTCATTGAATAATTAGTATGATCATTATTGCTACCAATGTGCAACACTTTACATTTATCTACATTGAAGCTCATCTGCCACTTGTCTGACCAAGTGGCTAAGCGGTCGAGATCTGATTGTAGTTTTCTTTTATCCTCCGACGTGACTACTTTATTCATTATTTTAGTATCATCAGCAAACTTACTTACTTTACAGGTGAGGCCCTCATCGATATCATTAACATAAATAAGGAAAAGAACAGGGCCAAGCACAGATCCCTGTGGTACACCGCTTAAGACTTCTCGCCATTTTGAAAATTTACCATTTAAAACAACGCGCTGTTTTCTCTCAGAAAGCCAGTCTTCAAGCCATTTGAGAAGTATTCCATCTACACCATGTGACTTCAATTTACCTAGTAGCCGCTTATGGGGAACTTTGTCAAAAGCTTTTTGAAAATCTAGATACACAACATCTACTGCCTTTGTTTCGTCGTACATGGTGAAAACATCATTAAAGAAGTCAAGTAAATTAGTCAGACAAGAACGTCTGTTTCGAAACCCGTGCTGTGAGTCATTTATTAAATCATTTACTTCTAGAAAGTTGACTAAGTTATTGCGTATTACAGTTTCCATTAATTTGCATACCACAGATGAGGCTGATGGGTCTGTAGTTACATGGGAGTGATTTGTCGCCTTTCTTATGTATGATGGTTACGTTTGCTAACTTCCAATCCCTAGGAACCTTACCACACGTAAGTGACTTGGTAAACAGCAATGAAAGGCGTTTACATATTTGAAATTTAGCTTCTTTCAAGACACGTTGTGCAATACAGTCTGGGCCGGGACTTTTGTCAGTTTTCATTTTAACAATTGCTTTAATTATTTCGTCTTCTTGAAAATCGAAGACACTTAAAGGGGTTATGTTATGGAATATAGGGGGTGGCTCAGGGAGGAGGAGGAGGAGGAGGAGGAGGAGGAGGAGGAGGAGGAGGAGGAGGAGGAGGAGGAGGAGGAGGAGGAGGAGGAGGAAAAAGAGAAGAGGAGAAAGAAGAGAAGAGGAGAAGGAAGACAGGAGGAAGAAGAAAGGAGGAGGAAGAGGAATACAAAGGAATACAAAGGAATATAAAGGAAGAAAAACAGCAACTGACCCTGAAGTCTTTACTAGGCTGTTTGTTGAGACTATTAACAACTACCAGTGATAGAGACAGGACAGCAAAGAAGAGGCTCCTCCCCACCCACCACTCCCTCCAGCTAAGGCTGGCAGGAAAAAAGGCAAAACCATGTGATATTGAAAATCCACATGAAATTTTAGTTGGGAGTTAAAAGAAATATACAATCTACGTCTGATTACTAGTGTTTCTGGAGGAAGGTGTAAAGGCTTAGTAAGTGTAATGTGTGTGCATTGTGCACGTGGATGCAGTGTGTATGTAGAATGGGTGGTGCGGCAGTCTTGCCTGGCGCTTTCAATGGAGACAGCAGTCAATCAGGCCATAGTTCCGTTCAGTCACTGGGATAGCATACTTTCCTTGTAGGGACGCCATACTCTGGTTTCTCCTTACAACATTGATCCTGAGTAATTTAGTTTCTGATGATGATCAATTGACTAGTCCTTCTTCAAACACAGCCCGTCACAGGTCGACAGTAGTAGTGGTGACAGTTAATTCCGGGCTATCTGTGCGTGTAGGCTGTGTTGTGCAGTGTGTATGTAGATGCAATGTGGAGTTAAAGAGGTGGCACGTCAGCCTTGCTTGGCACTTTTGAGAGGGCAGCAGTCAATCAAACCCTAGCTCCGTACAACCACTGTAAAAGTGCAGTTCCCTTTACAGGGCGCCACACACTGCATAATTATCCCTTGCAGCATAGACCGCTGATACCTTAAATCCCTATGATGGTCATCAACTGTCAGGGCTCTTGACAATCCACAGCCCTTCGCAGATCGAGAGCAAAACTAGTGACCGTTCACTCAGAGCTGTGTCATGTATGGAGGGTGAGAGTAATTAAAGCAAACGGGCAATTTTGTGCACAATCAGAGGCCCAGGAGATAGAAAAAGTGCGAGTTACTCGAAGATGAACAGTGACAACAGGGCATTAGATTCGAAGTATTTATCAAGGCGAACTTTGAATGTTTCGATAGTACCTGCGTCAACAACATTTAATGGCAGATCGTTCCATATATTTATTATGCGTTTAAAGAAAAAGTGTTTGGCTTCATTTGTTAAGAAACGTTTACTTACAATTTTAAATCCATTGTTTCTAATGACATTTGATCGGTTAACTGATATAAATATTTTTCAGTATTCTTATTTGTGAATCCGTTAAGAATTTCAAAAAGCATTATAAGTTCCCTCTTATTCTACGCTTCTCAAGGAAAATAAATTCAGTTCCTTGAGACGATCCCCGTAGGATTTGTTTAGCAACCTTGGGGTAATTTTTGTCAGTCTATGTAAAACTGAACATTGTATTCGAGATGTGGAAGCACAAGTGAATTTATAATGCTAATATCATTTTCTCGGATTTGAAAGGAAAAGATGTTCCTATGAAACCGAGTAAATTGTTTCCAATTTTTATGACTTCGGCACATTGCTTACTTGGCTTGAGGGTCTGTTGAAACTATGATGCTAATAAAATTTTCTTTGTCCATACTCGTGATGGGGATATTATCCATTTTGAATATCGCCTGAGGATTTTTATTTTCTATATTATCGATACTGAATTTCATTTGCTACTTTTTTTTACCATTTAATGAGTGTATCTATATCGCTTTGCAGAAGTTGTCTTTAGTTTTCCGAGTCTACCTTGTTAGCAACTTTTTGTATCATCTACGAATTTTAATAATTTATATTTTATCCCTTCCTTCGATGCCGTTTGTGTATATAATAAAAATAATCAGCCCCCATAACTGATCCCTCAGGAATGCCACTGTTTATACGTTTATCCAATCTGAAGCTTTCCATTTATCACTACTCGCTATTTACGGTCTGACAGCCAATCCTCAGTCTATGCTGCGATGTCACCAGTTATACTATGTGTTTTTACTTTATTGAGAAGATGCTTATACGGAACTTTGTCCAAAGCCTTTTAGAAATCAAGGTATATAATATCGACCGTGTCGTGTCTGCAAGTTGCACGATCTTGTTGCGTCTCTAATCTTCAAACTGCCTTTGTGGGTTCAAGGGAACGCCTCTGAGTTTTTTTTTTTTTATATAAACTTTCCTTATATTATTTACAAACATTTACACTACCACCTTTACGACAAAAAAAAAAACACGAAAACCACGAAAATTTAATCACTCTCTTCACTCAAAGTGCACCTTCAAATACCTCAGATTCTGTCACATTATACCTTGAACTCAATTCATTAAACACATTCAATAACTTTATTGATAATAACAACTCTTTCTTTACTCAAACTTCTTCAAAATGGTCCAGATTACTTCACAATATTCACATTATTCCACTCAAATCACGCAATTTAAACTCAACGATAAGATACATCCTACTCACACCCTACAATTTAACCTTCCAATAAAACACCACTCTACACATCCTACACATAACCAGTTTCCCTTTATCACAATATGACACCAACATTTTCTGTGACTACATTACAACTGTCTGGCTACACTTACTGGTCTTGAGATAAGCGGCGCGCCCATTTTAAACCTCTGGTCTGACAGCTCTCTCTCACTGTCGTCTCTCGCCTTCTCCTCAGCGTTCTCGGCTTCTCTCTCTCTTCTCTCTCTGACTCTCTGTCTCTTACACCTCCTAATATACACGTTACTTGACTTCTCGTCTCCACAACAACTTCCGGTTTTACAATGTTTATTTCCAATATCTTCAGTAATATCAACTGATATCAAGAACAAGGCCTTCCCCATCGCTTGTCGATAACCGCCTCGTCCATATCATTTTGCTTCCGGCGACTTCTGATTATTACCGGATATGGGGAAAAGGTTCCAGAAGTTTCTTCTTGTAATCTACTGCTCGTCTCCGGCTATGTTTGTCTTGTCATGACTCACCGCCTCTTGTTCTCCTCGGTGGTCACAGGATTTCTTATATATCAGATTAGTGGTAGAGTCTTATAATCTTGGTACCTGCTTTCGTGTCTCTCATTTTCTTCATTTATTATTCTCTTTCTTACTTCCATCTTCATCTCTTCATTCTTGTTATCTTTCATGTCACAACAACCGCTCAGCTGTTGCCGTACAAATTATATACGTCATGGAATAAGTCAAGTAGGTTAGTTAAACATGCCTGCTTATTTCTAAATCCATGATGTGACTCGTTTGTTATGTTGGTATTTTCTAAGAATGCTACTTACTACATTATCTCTCAAAACTTTTCCATTAGCTTACCTACCACTGAAGTGAGACTGATCGGTCACCTTTTTTAACGATTGGAGTTACGTTTGGTAGTTTCCATTCGTGAGGAACTTCACGTGTTTAGTGATTTATTAAAGAGGATGGACAATGGTTTAGCAAGTTCGTTCTTCGCCTCTTTTAGTATCAGTGGAGAAATCTTATCGTGACCAGGTGTTTTATTTATTTTGATTTTATCTATCAAGCGAAAAAAAAAATTCTGGATATCGCACGTATTTAAAAAGACATTATTACTGTGATTTTTTTGCAGTTGAATGATTCTCCGATTTTTTTTTTGTTAGTGAAGACGTACGCAAAGTAATCGTTTAATTTGAAAGCCTTGTCGATTTTGATATCGGTGTATTCGCCGTTATGTAGAAGTAGCGGCCCTATAGCTGAAGCCAATACTTTTTTATTCATTTCTGACATTACTGAAAAAAAAAAATTATAGGATTTGATTTGCTTCGGTTTGCATTATAGAGTTCTTTTTTTTTTTTTTTGCTTTCTTTTTTTTTTTTTAGTTTGGCGTCACAATTGATCATGATCAGTCTTGTCTCTTGTTTTGGGTTATTTCATGTTTTCGGTAGGCGCGATTTTTTTTTTTTTTTTTTTTTTTTGCGGTGAAACAATTTTTTTTTTTTATTTCTGAGCTCCACCATTTCGGTTTATTGTTGAAGATCGCGCGCCTGTTTAGCAGTGCAACAGAGGATTCTACAGCTATGTTAAGTTTATATGTGAATGTTTTTCATGCTTCGAGGGAGGAGGAGGAGGAGGAGGAGGAGGAGGAGGAGGAGGAGGAGGAGGAGGAGGAGGAGGAGGAGGAGGAGGAGGAAGAGAAGGAGGAAGAAGAAGAGGAGGAGGAGGAGGAGGAAGTTGAGGAAGAGATGGGGAACAGGTAAGAGAGATGGAGAAGAGGAGATGAGGTATACTTTGTGCCCAATAACATTTTTCTTCAGGAAGGAAGGGACGGACGGATGTGGTAGGGCAGTGAAAATGGAAGGCAGAGTAAATAGCAAAGAAGGAAAGCAGAAAAAAAGGAATCTCATAGAAAAGAGTTGTGATAAACATAGTAAGATTTACAATGTTGGTACTGTGGTAGTATTGGCATTACCAAACTCACGCTACACTGCTGAGTCAAGCATTGATTTATAAGGTGGTTATTGAGCAACTGATGCAAATGGAGTTGCCTTAAGATTCAAAGGAGGCAAAGGCTTCAATAAGACTGGCGTATTTCATTTCATCTCTTTAATCAACAATGGGATAGAAACAAAATTGCAGATATTGTCATTTTGTCGATCAAGAATTCCTTTCAGGTGCGCCGCCTCGACACGTGCCTCGCCTGGCCAAGCACCAAGCTCCAGTCCTCCACCTATACACTAAGCTGCTGGGGAGTACAATGGTGTCTACTTCAGTGTATTATGTTACTTGCACGTGCGTCATCGAAAGGGAGTCATTTGCATATTTGTCAAAGGTTATCAGAAATGTTAGGCACCTTGTATTTCTTTACGCTGAAGCTGGTATTAATCATATAAGCATCAATGTGATTTTTATTCATAAAATCAGACTAAAACTTTGATCATATATTGCATTACAGAACATTAAAATTATCGAGAAAAGTAATATCATTACTGAGTAAAGAAATACTTTACCTGGAAAACTTGTTACCTAAAAGGTTGCTTTAAACGTTTGCTACACCCCTTACATGTCAGATATGTGAACAACGCAAGTATTATTAAACAGAGATCGTTCGTGGGGCGATAACTGCTACAAAAAATAAAAAAGAATCCAAACTTTTCACTACCAAGCACTTGATTTAGAGAGCATAACTTGGCGGTTATCAGACGGCACGACGCACTGAAAATATTTCTTTGCTCGGTCTCTTTCTTCCCGCGCTGAAAACGATTACATACTTATGTATAAAGACAAACTGCAGTAAGCATAACCATAACAAAGAACAATATAACGATCAGCGTAAACTACGTTTCCTGCGATTCTAGGGGATATGAAGGGTTGGCTTGCATCATCAGCAATAGAAATATGAAAGATAAGAAAACAGAAACTAAAGATTGTTATGCAATTAGATAGTACCATTCACTACTACAAGGCAGCACTTCTTATACATATAAGCTTACTCACTACAGGTGTGTGTGTGTGTGTGTGTGTGTGTGTGTGTGTGTGTGTGTGTGTGTGTGTGTGTGTGTGTGTGTGTGTGTGTGTGTGTGTGTGTGTTGATTGAAAGGCTTTCAGAAGGACACAAGGCGAGGTAAGAAAGAGTTATACTGTCGAGAGTAGAGGATATGACAGAGGGATATGAGAAGAGAAAAAGAAAGGATACCGAGAGATGGAGAAGGCGAGAAAAGAACAAAGGGCAGAGAACAGGAAACATGAAGGGAAACACGAGGAAAATACAAGAAAAGAAGAAAACATGAAAAGGGACATGAAAAAATAACGAGGAAGAGGAGGAGGAGGAGGAGGAGGAGGAGGAGGAGGAGGAGGAGGAGGAGGAGGAGGAGGAGGAGGAGGAGGAGGAGGAGGAGGAGGAGGAGGAGGAGGAGGAGGAGGAGGAGGAGGAGGAGGAGGAGGAGGAGGAGGAGGAGGAGGAGGAGGAGGAGGAGGAGGAGGAGGAGGAGGAGGAGGAGGAGGAGGAGGAGGAGGAGGAGGAGGAGGAAGCTGGACTAGACGCGAAATTCACCCGACTGGAAGACCAATAATCCGCGCAAAAGGACGAAAGAGAAGAGGAAGGAAGAGAAGAAAGAGTTGGAGAAATGGGAAAATGGAAAGAATTCAAAGACGACGATGAATTAGAAAATAAAATAAGACGAATATGAAGCAAACAAAAAAAAAAAGAGATACATATACGAAGTACATAGAAGAGGTAAAAGAGAGAGAGAGAGAGAGAGAGAGAGAGAGAGAGAGAGAGAGAGAGAGAGAGAGAGAGAGAGAGGAGGAGGAGGAGGAGGAGGAGGAGGAGGAGGAGGAGGAGGAGGAGGAGGAGGAGGAGGAGGAGGAGGAGGAGGAGGTGGTGGTGGTGGTGGTGGTGGTGGTGGTGGTGGTGGTGGTGGTGGTGGTGGTGGTGGTGGTGGTGGCGGATGAGGAAGAGGAAGAGGAAGAGGAAGAGGAAGAGGAAGAGGTGGAGGAGCAGTAGGAAGATGTAAAAAATGGCAAAATAATTATATCTATAAACAAAAACATTGCAAAAAAAAACGGTGAACGAAAAGAAAAGAAACTAAAACAGAACGAATGTAAGAAGGAATAAATTAACAAGACGATAAAAGAGAATAAAAGAATAAAGAACAAAAATACTTAAAGACACACGTGGAAGAATTGAAAGAACACCCAAAAAAAAATGGAAGGA
>NC_059271.1:9796166-9803666 GCF_017591435.1 Portunus trituberculatus | reverse complement strand
GAGATGAAACTGCATAGAGACACAGCAGCACGTTCCAACAATAACAGTGAAAGTAATGATAATGTATATGAATTACTAATCAAATCAAGCTTAATTCATTACATAATAAAAAAAAAATACTGCTGATTACGCGCTTCTTCTTACAGCACTAGGAAAAAAAAACTAACATAACATTTCTACAAATTCCTCGTATGCTGGAGGGGGAGACGTAGCCAGTCCCTGCAGGAGGAAGTAATGGTAATCCGTCTTCAGGAAACGAAATCACCTCCATAATAACTCAACCTTCAGCCCCTTGGGTACTAAAGGCAGCCATCATCCTTGCCATGTTTCAACCAGACCCTTCCTCTCACTCATGGCAAACCCTTCCTTTCCTCCCTCCTTCCTGCCTTTCTCTCTCTCTCTCTCTCTCTCTCTCTCTCTCTCTCTCTCTCTCTCTCTCTCTCTCTCGTACCTTTCTTATCTCTTCCTGTCAGAGTTTCTGCGTTCTTCTGTTCCTCATCTCTCTCTCTCTCTCTCTCTCTCTCTCTCTCTCTCTCTCTCTCTCTCTCTCTTTCATTTTAAACTGTCAAACTTTTTTAATATTTATTTCTTCCTTATCTCTAATTTACCTTCAATGAATCCTTACTTAGTTTCTTATACTTTCTCCATCATATTCCTTACATATTTTTCTCCTTTGCTCTTTGGATAATTTATTTCATCTTTCAAACTTTTTACCCACGATTTAGGTTTCATTTCTTGTCATTATATTTTCTTCACGCTTAATTCTAATTCCGTAACGACACTTCCAATTCTCCAGACCAGTACTGGATGAAAATATTAATTTTTCACTATTATTTGATGCATTCAAGCTCAAAATATTCTGGCTGATATAAACAAAGTTCAACCGTACCTGAAAATTAATATATTCTATTATTGAAGATCACATAACTTTTATAAGAGTTACAATATGGCTATGATTTTACACTATACTGTTTGCTGCTGCTGTTGCTGCTGCTGCTACTACTACTACTACTGGCTACTGACTACTACTACTACTACTACTACTACTACTCTATCTTCTGCTGCTACTACTACTAACTAGAGAGAGAGAGAGAGAGAGAGAGAGAGAGAGAGAGAGAGAGAGAGAGAGAGAGAGAGAGAGAGAGAGAGAGAGAGAGAGAGAGAGAGAGAGAGAGAGATGGCTATTAACGCTAATTCCATTCCCAAACACCAGAGTTAAATGATGGGTGGCGCAGCTTACACCAAAGTACAAGGGTACACACACACACACACACACACACACACACACACACACACACACACACACACACCTGGTAGCTCAGTGGTTAGAGCGCTGGCTTCACAAGCCAGAGGACCGGGGTTCGATTCTCCGGCCGGGTGGAGATATTTGGGTGTGTCTCCTTTCACGTGTAGCCCCTGTTCACCTAGCAGTGAGTAAGTACGGGATGTAAATCGAGGAGTTGTGACCTTGTTGTCCCGGTGTGTGGTGTGTGCCTGGTCTCAGGCCTATCCGAAGATCGGAAATAATGAGCTCTGAGCTCGTTCCGTAGGGTAACGTCTGGTTGTCTCGTCAGAGACTGCAGCAGATCAAACAGTGAAACACACACACACACTCAAACACACACAAGGGATACAATTAAATTACAAAGAAAAAAAATAACGTAATGTAAAGTATTCCGAAGAGAGATTCTCCTCCGGCAAACAAAGAAAGGTTAACAATGATTGAAAAGTGTTCTATTCTGTACATGCCGTTTTTCATTGGAAGATATAATGAATTGATATTGTATTAAGAGAGACGTTACTAAAAAGGTACACAAGATAATAATGAAAAAAAAAGAGAGAGAAACGGTAAGAAGTGAGTGTAAAGGATATAAGATCCAATACATGAATTAAAGAAAAGAGGAAATAAATATAAGAATATGAAAACATAAAGAATATCAGGATGAATTTAAGAAAAAGAACTGGAAAAACTGAACAAGATTAGAGTCAAATAATGAATGAAAAACACAAAAGAACGATAACACCATAAGAGAGAGAGAGAGAGAGAGAGAGAGAGAGAGAGAGAGAGAGAGAGAGAGAGAGAGAGAGAGAGAGAGAGAGAGAGAGAGAGAGAGACAGACAGACAGACAGACAGACATACAGACACCCAGACAGACAGAGAGAAAGGGACCAACATTCATTGAAAGTAGAATAACGAATATAATGACTGATAATGGAAAGGGGAAAGAAAAAGTTAGAGGTTAGGATGAGAAACGCGAGTAATTCCTCCAACACTACAACATATTGCAGTGGAAGAGCGCGAACGACAAACGGGGAAGAAAATTTCAACTAAAATCCATTACTAAGCGACAAAAGAGAGGAGAAAAACATGAAGGTGAAAACTCAAAAATGAAAAAAATGAACCTACCTGAAAAAGAAAGAGCGATATTAAGGAAATAGGAGTTGCGAAAGAGAGAGAGAGAGAGAGAGAGAGAGAGAGAGAGAGAGAGAGAGAGAGAGAGAGAGAGAGAGAATCAGACGTAATAAGATTCCTTCTCTCTCTCTCTCTCTCTCTCTCTCTCTCTCTCTCTCTCTCTCTCCAAGGGCAAAAACTAAAGGACGCGTATCTCGCCATCACCAAACAAGGACACGAGGGAAAAGTATGAAAATAGAATTAGGAGCCATTACCTTCAGTCCTCCATGGCTCCCTTTACACCTACAGCAGGAGAGAGAGAGAGAGAGAGAGAGAGAGAGAGAGAGAGAGAGAGAGAGAGAGAGAGAGAGAGAGAGAGAGAGAGAGATTGTCTAAAAGATTGTATTTTACACTATATTTTATAAGTGAATGATATATGTTGTTGGTGTTAATGGAGGAGGAGGAGGAAGAGGAGGAGGAGGAGGAGGAGGAGGAGGAGGAGGAGGAGGAGAGTTTAAAGAAAGAAACAAGACTAAAATTACGAGAGTTCCTTCTCCTCTTCCTGTACTTGCAAATGACAGTCACGGAAGAAAGAATCAGTGTTTTCATAATGAGTTGGAGAGAGAGAGAGAGAGAGAGAGAGAGAGAGAGAGAGAGAGAGAGAGAGAGAGAGAGAGAATCAGTTCACGGTGGCCACGCCTGCTGAGGTAGCGGGACTATCAGCTCAGCAGACAAAAGTGGCCGCCAATGTCTGGAGAAGCGATCTCCCTGCCCGGCTAATGCTGTAAAGTGTAGTGCAGTGAGTGAGGTGTCAAAACAATATACTAACGAGAAAAAGACGTTTAGAATAGTTCGTTGCCAACACAAGGAGCTTTATGTCTAAATCTCTTTCTGCACCTGTTTTATTGTAAAATTTATAAGTGTAAGATAATGTTTAAATAAAAAAAAGAAAATAATAAGAGAGAGAGAGAGAGAGAGAGAGAGAGAGAGAGAGAGAGAGAGAGAGAGAGACGAGAGGGAAAATATGAAGGCAAAGGATAGTATATCATTTTGACACATCCTTCCACCACCTGTCTCTCTCTCTCTCTCTCTCTCTCTCTCTCTCTCTCTCTCTCTCTCTCTCTCTCTCTCTCTCTCTCCTTTCAAGTCCTAATAGCGTCCTTCAGATGGTTGTCATCCTACAGGGCAGAAGGGTAGCCCCCAGGAGGAGGCTTCGACCTACACGTGGGGTTACCTGAAGGCTGAGGTGTGTCTCAAACGGCACGCTAATTGGGCCCCGCTGGTTATTACAGGTAATTGGATTAGCCTTCAGGTCACCATTTGAGGGCAGATATGATGACCTCTTAACCGGCAGTGTTACTTGCGGCAAATGGAGTTACGTGGCGGTCAGCCCAGATTGGCTTACTGTTCTGGGCTTCATTATGAGGCTCCTCAGTGTGGAGGAAGAGACTGAGGTGGTGTGTAAGTGAATGTTGCTACTCTTGTGCTTCTGTTATTTGATGTCATCAGCTTAGGGAGTTTATGACATGGAGGAAAGACTATTTTTACGTATAATTTATACAATATCCAAGAAAACAAATAAAACAAATCCAAAACGATTCGAAGAAATTGCTACTTTTTTTAAATTATCATGAAATATATATATATATATATATATATATATTATATATATATATATATATATATATATATATATATATATATATATATATATATATATATATATATATATATATATATATATATATATATATATATATATATATATATATATATATATATATTGAACAGCCGGAGTAAGCTGATATTGGGCAACATACAATAAATGTTTTTAAAAGTGATACATATAACTTTGAGCAGAGATTTTAATAAAACTGGAACAAGTATGAAACATACAAAATTATTACATTTTCGAAAAAAAAAAAAAACATTCCTCCGAGTTTTGACGTGTTTTGAATCATGTTTGGAAGACTTGACAAAAGTATATTCCCCATATCACTGAGATGGGCGATTTATGTGGTTTTCCTTAAAACAACTTGACATGCTGCAGCTGCCGCCTTAATATGACTCCTGCCTCACCAGCACAACGTCGCGTAGCCAAGGACACAACTGCATATCAGAGAAATTCCCAAATATCCGGTGAAATTCATCAATAATAAGCCAAGGCAGCAGCCGACTTCGATATACAGGCGATAAGTGGAATTGTATCTAAGCGCAGCACGTTCAAAGAGCAGACATTAGCTATTGAGCCAGAGAAGATTGTTGCTAGAATATGTCGTCGCTGTGGTTTTGCGTCACAGCACGACTCTCATCTTGACCAAATGGGCCAGCGCCATTCCTAAAATGCTTTCAGGACAATGAAATTATTTCTACTGCTTCATAGCAAATAATTCTCAGGAACAGTAAGGACGGCACATACGTAAGTAGGATTTATTTGAAAATTTGAATTTAAATCTGAAAAAAAATAATATGCTTGTCTTACATAACTCATTGGTGCGTCCTAATCTCGAATAATGTGGGCAGTTCTCTTCACCATAATAAAACAAAAGACATTGAAAAACTAGAAGAGATAAGTAGTTACTAAAAATTACTGCAAGATTGCAAAATACGCCACTTGAGCAACGACTGAAAGAGTTAGGCCTATTTAGCTTTAATCAATTATACAATCTCTCTCTCTCTCTGTCTCTGTCTCTCTCTCTCTCTCTCTCTCTCTCTCTCTCTCTCTATATATATATATATATATATATATATATATATATATATATCTATATATATATATATATATATATATATATATATATATATATATATATATATATATATATATATATATATATATATATATATATATATAACATAATTCTTTCAGAGATCTTGATTCATATTGATTATTATTCAAAAATAAAATTGATAAACGGTTAGCCTACAAGTTAATGCCACAAACGAAATAACCCATTTTTTTATAACTCCTTTAATTTACAGACACCTGTTTTAATATTAGTTTGCGTTCATTTAAAGATAGGTATAAAGACTTCAATTTAAGGTTGACAGAAGACTTAATTTCCATCCTTTCTTATGGATATTCCATGTTTTTATTACTTTTCCGTACTGTATGGTAATTTTTTTTTTACTTTTCAACTATTTCCATGTCAGCGTAAGCTAGCAATACTGGTAGGTGAGCAGGACATTTCTATGTAGTCCTTTTTTTCCCTGTAACTATTCAGATGTAGTTACCAAAGTTGCAGGCAAGGACCAAAATGTTTGTTGCTGTTTGGATTGCCTTTGTATTCGTGTTCCTTTGTCTAATATTTTCAATCTTTAAGAAATCCCATCGCTGCGGTCAAAAGCAACCGATTCTTGTTTTAAATCTATACATATTGACGAGATGTTCAGGTGTTTACAATTGATGCTGGCCTTAAGAAATCAAAGAACATAAACTGGACATTTTGTCAAAGGGAGTTCTAACGAAATTAAACCCATATAAAACTTAATGTCATTACAAATAAGAGTGATAACCAGATTAGTGCAATTATAATAAAAAACTGTCCCCAAAATGTGTCCTTATTAACATTTGCGCACCAAAGCCCTACTTTCAACTCAAATGGTTGAGAATTTTCCTTTTCTTTTTCTCAGTTACTTTTCCCTTCATGTTTTTCCTCTTTTATCTAAAAAAAAAAAAAAAAATGCGCTTATATTTGTTTTCAAGAACCTAAAAGGGACGATTAAACACATTAAAGACGGAGGAGGAGGAGGAGGAGGAGGAGGAGGAGGAGGAGGATGCAACATTCTTGTTTGTAACTTTCTGGGACTTTGAAAAATATAAAAGATCACTTAGTAGATACAGCGAGATGGTGTTGGTAGAACCTGTGTTGTTGTGCCGACACACACACAGAGAGAGAGAGAGAGAGAGAGAGAGAGAGAGAGAGAGAGAGAGAGAGAGAGAGAGAGAGAGAGAGAGAGAGAGTATATTTTTCTTATTATCTCCTCCTGTAATTGGCTCCAAAAATACTACATTTTCGAGCTGACTACTCACAACAGTTACGATGATTGTCTTTAATATACCTTTTTCACACAACCCAAGTAAATTAAATATGAGAGAAATATATTTACATATCAGACAATAAGAAAACAAGAGCAAATAAATGTATGCAGACAAAAAAAAATACCATATACTTATCAAAACTTTCCAAAATCGAAAAAAAAAAAAATACTCTCAAGCAACCTTTCTTTCATGTACAAAAAATCATACGTACATATGTTCCAGTAATAAACTTGGGCATTTCTTTTCTTGAGTGTACCTCCATGACGACCAAGGACGCGCTGCATGCTGCCGGGAATCAATTAGTGTCGCAGCAAAATGTCGCTCCCTACTCGTGGGGGAAAGGAACCTAATTTAAAGAGATCATCGCTGGGGTCTTTGGGTTAATCATATTTATTTCCTTCTAGAATTACGTCAAGATGCTTTTCATTGATATATATCTTAATTAATTTTCCTTTACGAGTATTTTTTTCTTGGTAACTAATTAGAAAAAGTTCAAAATACGTATATGGGATGAAGGTGTAGTGAACCACACTATACTGCTATTACTACTACTACTACTACTACTACTAGTAATACTACTGCTGCTGCTGCTGCTGCTACTACTACTACTACTACTACTACTACTACTACTACTACTACTACTACTACTACTACTACTACTACTACTACTACTACTACCACTACTACTACCACCACGCTAATCCGGCCCAGGTGTGGAACTACCTAAGCCGGGCCAGGTGCAGTGACCTGACCCCAGCTGGACGGTGTGAGGACACGGGCCAGCTGCTCAGCCGAGGACTCCCCAGTCAGCACCGAAACTCCGGGACATACGCACCGCTAGACTCATCTCCGTTCGCTTGTGTATACTATAATAAACAACAGTAATGGACATCTCTGGTTTACCTCTCCATCCGTGTCTTGGCTTGTCAGAGAATACTACAAACGATTTATTTCATAAGTGACAATTTTCTGGCTTCTTGACGAAGCCAGATTCAATTCCTCCCAAAAATTTCACTGATCACGCCAAGATGAACATAAGAATTTCATTTTCGATGTAGGGAACTTT
>NC_059271.1:9781166-9788666 GCF_017591435.1 Portunus trituberculatus | reverse complement strand
GAAGAAAGAAGGAAAGAAGAAGTGAAAATAGAAAGAAGGAAAAGATCAGGTAGAGGAAAACAAAGAAGAAGAGCAAGAAGAGGAGGGGGAAGAAGAAGAGTAACCTGTATGAGCCGCCGGCAAGACGCTTCGAAAAGGACGCTTTGTCTTAACTCCTGCTTCAGATCCTCTTTGGCCGTAACAGTGAGTAAAGGAAGAGGAAGAAGAGGAAAAGGAGGAAGAAGTAGGAAGGGGACAAGAGCAAGGCCTATGAAGGTGATAAAAGGGGTGAGAGAAGCAAGGTGAAGAGGCAAGGATGGGGAGAAAAGGTTGGGTAGACAACAGACTCAAAGTGTTGGGATGTGAGCTAACTAGGTTGGGAGAGGAACTGAGTAACAAAGGGAGAAGCAGGAGTGAAAGAGCTGCAGTGAATGAAAGAATGATGGCACAGAGAGAGAGAGAGAGAGAGAGAGAGAGAGAGAGAGAGAGAGAGAGAGAGAGAGAGAGAGAGTCTGTGTTTTGGTATTGAACAGTGTGTAAAAGGATGCGTCAGAGCATGAAAAATGTTTGTGCAGTTTGTGAAAACTACGGTTAATGTTGACATCATATGAAAGGAAGAAATAATAAACTGGATAAAAATTAAGATAAAACACCAACTGCTAATCATTTCTAGACCACAGGTGTTTAAAAAAAATGTAGAGTTAAATAAATTGTTCGACACTGATTAATACTCCTCAAAGATCAATATGGAATTCGGCTGATTTCTTTCGCAGTTTAGTACTAATTGAGGATTAGGTAGGTAATGATTAAGTCTGAAATTTGTCAATAACAAAAAGAACGAAAAAATGCAAAATTCTTGTACAATGCCATCAAAAGAAAGAAAAGTGATGCTACATCTGTAATATGCGTTACGTTGTATTAAAAACATAAGAACATAAGAAAATGAAGGAAGCTGCAAGAAGCTGCCAGGCCTACACGTGACAGTGCCTGTATGAGCAAAGCTACCATTCCATCTATCATCCCTATCCATAAATTTGTCTAGTCTTCTTTTAAAAGCTCCCTGTTGACTCAGCGCTAACAGCATGATTACTGAGTACGTTTAATTTACCATCCACGATGTTAGATAGCCAGTTCCTTCTCATTTCTATTCTAAACCTGAATATTTCAAGCTTGAACCAAGTATTTCTGGTTCTATCTTGGTTATTGATACTGACCCTCAAAATTTTTTCATGTCCCGTTTGTTATAACCTCTATACCAATCAAATACTTTTTTTTAAGTCCACTCTAACTTACGTCTTTCTAAGAAATGCAAATTTAGATTCTTCAATCTCGCTTCTTAAAGAATATCTCTCATCCGTTGTACCTTTAAAGACAATTTTCTTCGTATTTATTCTAATAGACGTACAGTATATTCTTCCTTTTAATGTAGGGACCAGATCTGTACCGCCGTTTGACCAGTGCCAAATATAATTTTGATATTACTTCGGGACTTTTTCTTTTAACATTCTTAGAGATGAATCCTAGCACCTTATTTGCCTTATTTCTAGCCTCTATACATTATTTTCTTTGACCAAGAGCGAAACTAAATATAACTCCTAAATCTTTTTCATATTCTGAATCTATCAGGGCCTCGTTGTTTATCGCGTACCCATTGTTTGGATTTCCTTTACCTACGGGAAGTACTTTGCATTTGTTAACGTTAAACTGCATTTGCTATTTGTCTGTCCATTCGTTCATTCTATCTAAATCTACCTGCAAGGTGGTGGCATTCTAATCTAACCTAAATAATCTACCTATCTTCATGTCAACTGAAAATGTACTAATATCACTAATTCCATCTATATATATATATATATATATATATATATATATATATATATATATATATATATATATATATATATATATATATATATATATATATATATATATATATATATATATATATATATATATATATATATATATATATATATATATATATATATATATATATATATATATATATATATATATATAAAATAGCAATGGCCCTAAAACTGATCCCTGTGGCACCCCACAAAATACTTAACCCACACAGAATTAGAGCCGTTTATTACACCTCTCTGTCACTTATCGCCTAACCACGACTTTATCCAGCCTATTATTTCCGCTATATAGCATACGCTTTAACCTTTCTCAAGAGCCTCTGGTGTGGTACCGTATCAAACGCTATACTATAATCTAGGTATAGGATATCATAATTATCACCATTATCTGCCACCTCAAAAAATTTACAATAAAATGTCAAAACGTTTGTAAGGCACGACTTTCCCTTCCTAAAGCCTGCTGAGAGTGGTTTATCAAGTTGTGTTTGTCTAGTCGCTCACTAATGTTCTTCGCTATTTAATTAACCAACGATTGAAATTAAGCTGAAACATCTATATTTAGACGTAAGGGCTTTATCTCCTTTCTTAAATATGAGTACAACACTGGCTTGATGCCACATTATCGATACTTCACCAGATTCTAGTGACATCCTAAAGACCGGTACTAACAGTTCAATGATGAGCTCTTTGCATTCCTTAAGAACTATTAGGTATATTTCATCAGGTTCTGTTGCATTTGATTTAGTTTTTTTAGTCGATCTATCTCCTGCACTTAATTATGTGAATATGTGTCAGCTTCTCACTTTCTTCTGCTCTAGAAATCTGTTCACTATCTGTTTCCCTAAGTGAAGACGTTAAAAATACTCATCCACAACTTAACTTATCTCCTCCCCAGAACTAATCAGCTCCTTTTAAGCTGCCTTTAAAGAACTTATTTCTTCTCTAGTTTTCGTCTTATATACCTGAAAAAAAATCTCTTTGGATCCGTCTATGCCTGACTGGCTATCTTCAACTCATAGTTCATTTAGCTTTCCTCGTTAACCTTTATACTGTTCTGATTCGTTATATTGTGGCCTTAAAACATATCTCCTCCCTTTAATCTCTTATATATACGTCTCTTCTGTCCTATGTAATGTTTCAATCTATCGAATCATGTCAATATTAAAGAATCCACTCACAGCTGGGTTTGCTATTCTTTAAATAATATAATTAGGGTGGTTATTCTTTTCATGGGAATGATGAGGTTCGCTGTTCTTGACTTGAACACTTCAATACTTCGGTACCAGACATTCTAATAATTAACAAAATCACAAAGCTACTGTCCTCTAGGCTTTTTTTTTTTCGTTTCTTTTTTATGCAGGAGGGAAGCTAGCTAAGGGCAACAAATTATTAAAAGAAAAAAAAAAGCCCACTTGAAGCGCTGGTTCCCTTAAAATATAGTAAAAAATTGCAAAAAATCAAGGAACAAATGTCTTGAAACCTCCCTCTTAAAAGAATTCAAGTCGTAGGAACGCTGAAATACAGAAGCAGGCAGGGAATTCCAGAGTTTACCAGAGAGTATGATTGACAGTACTGGTTAACACTTGCGTTAGAGTTGGGCAGAATAAGGATGAGAGGAAGAAAGTTAAGCTTTGTGGAGCGAGGCCGAAGGAGGAGGGGAGGTTTGCATTTAGCAAGATCAATAGAACAGTTAGCATGAAAATAGCGATAAAAGATGGGAAGAGATGCAACATTTCGGCGGTGAGAAAGAGGTTGAAGACAGTCAGTCAGAGAAAAGGACTTGAGACGAAAAGCTTTTGATTCCACCTTATATAATAAAACTGTGCGAGTGGAACCCCTCCAATAAAGGGGCGGATAAGGCCCTTGAACAGAGTTAACATTTGGAGAGGCGAGAAAAACTGGCGGAGACGCCTCATAACGCCAAATTTCATAGAAGCTGATTTAGCAAGAGATGAGATGTGAAGCTTCCAGTTATATTTGCCTGGAAAGTTGTATGAGTTCATAGATGGAGATATTGAGTTTTGAGACATTGAAAACTACAAAGTTTTCTCTGCCACAATCAGAAATCTTACCGAGATCAGAGGTCAGGCGTTCTGTGGTGTCCGTGCGCGATCTGTTGACTTCCTGAAAGGGTGGTCGCCTATGAAAGGACGTGAAAAGATGTAGGGTGGTATCATCAACGTAGGAATGGATAGGGCAGAAAGTTTGGCAAAGAATATCATTAATGAATAATAGAAAAGAGAGTGGGTGACAGGACAGAACCCTGAGGAACACCATTGTTAATAGATTTAGGAGAAAAACAGTGGCAGTCTACCACGGCTGGAATAAAACGGTCAGAAAGGAAACTTGAGAAAAAAGTTACAGAGAGAAGGATAGAAATCGTAGGAGAACAGTTTGGAAATCAAAGCTTTATTCCAGACTTTATCAAAAGCTTTCGATATGTCCAACGGAACAGCAAAAGTTTCACCGATATCTTTATAAAAGAGATTGATCAACACTCAGCAAGGAAAGCCAAAAAATTCCTTGACGGAAGACATACTAACGATCAGATAGAAGACTGTGAAGTGACAGATGTTTAAGAATCTTGCTATTTAGTATAGATAGATTAGAAAACTTTAGACAAGCAAGAGATTAAAGCTATAGGACGGTAGTTCGAGGGATTAGAGTGGTCAACCCTTTTAGCAACAGGCTGAATGCAGGCAAACTTCGAAGGAAAGGTAGAAGTCGATACACATAGTTGAAAGAGTTTGACCAGGCAAGGTGCAAGTACGGAAGCACAGTTTTCGAGAACAATAGGAGGGACTCCGTCAGGTCAATAAACCTTCCAAGGGTTTAGGCCAGCGAAGGCATGGAAAACATCATTACAAAGAACTTTAATTGTAGGCATGAAATAGTCAAAGGGAGGAGACAGAGGGACAAGCCCAGAATCATCCAAGGTGGAGTTGTTGGCAAAGGTTTGAGAGAAGAGTTTTGGAGTTAGAGACATAATAGATGGGAGTGGTGCCATCAAGATTAAATAAAGGAGAGAAAGATGAAGAAGTAAAGTTATTGGAGATGTTTTTGGCCAGATGCCAGAAGTCACGAGGGGAATTTGAGTTTGAAAGATTTTGACATACAGTTTGTGAGATTCAGGAGATGGAAGGCTGAAGTACCTTTTGTGGGCAACCTTTCTGTCATGTATAGCACGTGAGTAGGCTGTGTTAAACCAAGGTCATGGAGGATAGCAATGTTGAAGGCTAGTTCACCTAGATGGTCAGGAAAGGGAGAGGAAAACCAAAGCTGGTGGTGAACATTGAAATCACCAAGAATGGATATCTCACCGAAAGGGTAGAGGGTCAGAATGTGCTCCACTTTGGAAGTTAAATAGTCAAAGAATTTACTATATTCAGAGGAGTTAGGAGAGAGATAGACAGCACAGATAAACTTAATTAGAGGGTGACTATAAAGTCGAAGCCAGATGGTGGAAGTCGAAGCCAGATGGTGGAAAACTCGGAAGATTCGAGAGTGTGGGCACGAGAACAAGTTAAGTCGTTGCGCACATAGATGCAACATCCACCTTTGGAACGAAAATGAGAATAAAGAATGTAGGAGAGAACAGAGAAGGGGCTAGTGTCAGTAGCCTCACTCAGCTATTTTTAGGTAAGAAAAAAAAAATGAGGTTTAGTAGAGGAGAGGTGGTATTCTATAGATTGAAATTAGATCTAAAACTGCGAATGTTACGGAAGTTAATGAAGAAAACGTTGAGGGAGGTGTCAAGACATTTTGGGTCGTCACCGCCCTTGGGACATTTCTGGTCCCCAGGTTAAATTTTAAGAATCTTCGATTGATTTAACAGCTGTTTTCATATGTGTATTGGCTTTAATTTCTGTATTCAGATATCCAGGAACAGAAGTTGGGAAACTAATTCTCTCAAAGCTTTTATTTAATATTACATTGGTTAGGTTAGATATTTTTGTGTCTGTAAGAAGTTAAACCAGGCAAGGGCAACATAAACTAGGATTAAAAAGGCCCACTGAGCTAACGGTCCCCAAACAAAGTAAAAAAGAATTCTGATTAAGAGTTGACATATACTTTTTTTTATCAGTTTTCAGTTTTGAATTTTATAATGAAGAATGTATGCGTAGTTAGATGCATGTAGTTTTTTTTGGGTGAAAGAAGACAGTTGTCTTTAGAGGACAGGCTTGTGTTGTGAGACACAAAGAGAAATGTTCAGCGAGCTCACAGTTGGCTTTAATGATAAGTTCACAGCATCCCGGGAACTAGTACTATTAGACCTCACTGTGAGTAATTGACAGTTAGATTACTTTAATAATATTTATCAAAAAAATTTAAACACTATTTTTAGCAATTTTTTTAAATGGAAATTGAAAATCATATTACCATATTATTTTCTTTGTTTATTCATCAATAAGAATTTAGCTTATTATTTTCACTGCATATCTATCATTAAAATGAGTTCATATTTCCATTTTCTTATCCCAAATTTCATTTCATAAAAATACAACATATTTCGTCAAGAGTTTGTTTTTCTTTACATGAAGACATTTGGGTAAGCCATTCATTACGAGTTAGGGGGAGAGACGTACATAAGGGTCATTGGGTTAGCTGTTCTTGACATGGGTTGGGTAATCTTTACATGATCCAATCTGTCATCCACTTAGAGTCATTCATTTCTGATCTAATTGTTCTACAAGGGATGTTAGCTACTTGGCCTGTATGTAATTCTTCAAGAAGTATTTGTACACCTCATCAATATTTACCTAGCTTAAATCCCCCCCACTTCGGTCATCTCATTCTCTCCCCAATCTCATATCATCCATCTCTGCATGACTTGACTCAAACCGCACTTCGCTCAGCACTCTTTCATCCCTCTGTCCGTCACTTCTCTCCTCTTCTTCCTCTTCATAACTTACTCCACCTCTCTGACCAAGCCTTTTCGCCTTCACCTCCATTCTGGGCCTTACCTGATTTTATCTTCCTGCCCGTTGCTAGTCAACTCTTTGTAGATACCTTCTTAATCTCCCAAAATCTGTCCCACTAAAATCAGGTACTTTTTTTAGTGTTTTTGTTTCTAAAAGCTTTATTCCATTTTATAACTAATTTCACTGTGGTCGCTGTTACCTAGCTGCCCCCTAACCTCTATGTGTGTAAACTAACCTCTACATGTGCATAGCGACGTGGAGTGTAGCTGGATATCTTTCGTTAATACGTACGGAGGAATAAAGGAAAACTATATTATGAATGCTACAGATAAACCAAGAATCAGTTAAGGAGATCAAGAGGTCGCTAATAAACCGTCTATGAAGTTCTTATCAAGAAGA
The DNA here is from genome assembly GCF_017591435.1 of Portunus trituberculatus. Lineage (NCBI taxonomy): Eukaryota > Metazoa > Arthropoda > Malacostraca > Decapoda > Portunidae > Portunus > Portunus trituberculatus. Next base: position 9,781,498 of record NC_059271.1, on the reverse strand, counting down.
GATTCCAATGACACAGAAGCAAATATATGAAAACTGCAGGTTGACTGTTTAAGTATTGCAGATGTCAGAGTTCTTAGAGACTGACAAAAAAATAAGGACATCTTTATAAAAAACAAAAAAACTTGACATTAATTAATCAACGGAAAAAAAATACGATTAAATAAGAAAGCACAATTTTGAGAACCATAAATACCATCAAACCATGAAAGTCTCCGCCTGACAAACAAGGACAAAAAATACCACTAGAGAAGAAAAAATAAGAAGACAGGCGCAATTAACTCAGCCAGTAGGGGAAGACAAACAATGCATCTCAGAATCATTAGAAGAGTCTT
>NC_059271.1:9768666-9771166 GCF_017591435.1 Portunus trituberculatus | reverse complement strand
GGACGGATCAGTGGAGAGGAGGTACAAGAGATACAAAAGAAATCCTTATGGGGGTATCATCAATGGGACTGTCAAAGAGTGGAATCAATACGTCTTTGTAATGGCTTGCCTTTATGTACCAGACAAGGCTTAGCAGTGCCATTAGCTATCTTGCAAGGAGTGGCGGCCTTGATTAAATGTGGTAGACTGGTAGACTGACGGACTAACCCTTCGCATGAAACCAAGTACGTAGAGAGAGACAGAACTAAAGAGAAAGGAAGGAAAAATAAGAAATGAAATGCAAGGTAGGTAAGACATAACAAAAGGTAGGAAAGTTAAGTGGAAGGATGTTAAATATAATCAGGAAGATAGAAAAGAAAGGTGCAAGGCCGGTGAAGCTTGGGAAAGTAAGAAATATTTTGTTATGGAGAAAAAGAAAGAAGGTGGACAAAATAAAAGGTAGGAAATGTGCAATGATGTAAAGGAATGTAAAAAAAAAAGGAAAGATAGTACAAGAGTGGTGAGACTAGTGAAATCATAAAAGACTGTGAAGACAGCAAAAAAAAAAAAAAGGAAGGGAGAAGTGGAAAAAAAATCAAAGGAAGTAAACAAAAAGGGAAAATATAGTTGTGACCAAAGAAATAAAAAAAAATAGAAAAAATAACAATAGGAATGGAAAGAGAAGAATGTGCGTAAAAAGGAAAAGAAAGAACTCAACTATACAGAAAAAAAAAAAGTAAAAGAATAAGAAAAGTTGTTAACAGCAGGAACAGAAAGAAGAGAATGGAAAAATGTAAGAAAGGTGATCGTAAAGAAAGGTGACTAGACAGAAGGGGCGGAAGGGAGGTAAACAATGTAGGGAAAGGAGAAGCAGGTAGAGCAGAAAGGAAAGTAATTGTAGGAGGAGGAGGAAGCAGAACATAAGGGGAAGTAGAAAGAGAAGTAATTTCAGGGAGGGAAGGAGGGATGAAGGAAGAGGAGAGAGGAGAGAAGGGGAAGTACATAGAAAGGAAGGTAAGTGAAGTGAGGTGAAAAAACAAGAAACGAGGGGAAGGGACAACATAATGATGTTAAGGAATCCGGACGAAACAAGAGAAGAAAACTAAAAAAAATGAACAAAAAAGTTAATTAAATGAATACCACATGAAAGAACATATGAGAAAAAATATTAAAGGAATAGCAGATGAAAGAGCGACACATGAAGAAAAGAAAAATGAAAAAAAAATGTCCAATAAAACTGGAATGAATATATATATTCACACGTACTTGTAATTAAATAAGAAAGATATATGACAAAAAGGCAGAGAGCTCAAGGATACATTTGCAGATTGGATACACACACACACACACACACACACACACACACACACACACACACACACACACACACACACACACACACACACACATATACACACACACACACAGAGAGAGAGAGAGAGAGAGAGAGAGAGAGAGAGAGAGAGAGAGAGAGAGAGAGAGAGAGAGAGAGAGAGAGAAATCTTCCCCCGCACGCTGCAACAAGGTTATGAAGCGTAATAAGCAAGTGATGAAATTTCCTGATGGCGGCCTGACGATGTACCGGAATGAGGGAGGCACGAATGAAGCAGGAAGACGAAAAAAAAAGGAGAGAAAAGTGCAAGGAAAACACACCTCAATACTATTCAGAACATACCGAGAATTTGATTAAACACAAATAGGTACTGATATAATTAAATGGACTAGAAATGAAGATGAAGACGAAAAAGAAGAAGGCTGAGAGAAAATAGCAAAAATATGAGAAAGAAAATGTAAGAAATGCATACTATTAAAAAATATAATAAAAAAAAATTATACCGGTGGAAATAAAACAAATATTTACGAAAAAAAAAAATGCCAGGAGAGAAAAGATAAAATTGAGAGAGAGAGAGAGAGAGAGAGAGAGAGAGAGAGAGAGAGAGAGAGAGAGAGAGAGAGAGAGAGAGAGAGAGAGAGAGAGAGAGAGAATAATAATAATAATAATAATAATAATAATAATAATAATAATAATAATAATAATAATAATAATAAAGGCAAATGATCAAAAAGGAAATAAAGGCAGGAAGAAAACAGTACTCAGACTGTACTTAATTACAAGTCAGCAATATGGAACGCTTAAGAACATAAAACTTTAAAACAAATAAGAAATGAGATTATGAAGAAGGGATGCAACTAAAAAAAAAAAAGAAACAAGAGAAAAATAACTGGGAAATCATAAACCTCAAAATATTTCAAACTAAACAAAATAATATGAAAATAAATAACAAAAATTCATAAACCAGGTATCAATAGATGTCTAACAGGTAATAATTCGTGGAAATGTAGGAAAATAAAGTAAAATAGTCCATTAATTAAGATGCAACACGTATTTTATCTCGTATTTACGCGCTTTTATATATGGAAGGAAAAATCTCATGATAGAGAATGTAGAAATAGTTGGAAAGACAAGTAACGATAAATAACGAAATATCAGAAACAGAAAAGGTAAAATCAGGCTAAGTCA
>NC_059271.1:9763666-9766166 GCF_017591435.1 Portunus trituberculatus | reverse complement strand
CAGCAGGGGGAAGTAGTAGTAGTAGCAGCAGAACAATAATAAGCATGCAATAGAGGAAACAAGACAGCGAGCAAGAAGCATCAGCACCACCACTACCACCACCACCACCCCAAATACCAACGTCGGCAGCAACATTAATAGTATAGTTAATCCCTGAACTTTTCCCGCTGGAGTCCTAACAGGTTTACGAGAGTGACTGGGAATCAGGATGAGTAGCTCATCGATTTACACAGAAATACTGGAAAGAGAAAGGTTAAAGAATATTGTAATTCGGATTTCAGCAAGCTTCCCTCATCCCAGGAACCTAAAGCTAATGTTTGACGACTATACTGAGATAAAGCACAATCATTACTGGCACGTTGACTCTCTTCTTCCTCCAGGCCTCCTCTTCCGCTTAGTCACTACAGACACAAGGCCAAGACTATATCCCTCGTACACCAAGGAGTGGTGGGGTCCCTGAGGTAACCAGGAAGGTAATGAGGAAGGGGCCCTAATAGGAATACAAGATGAGCCCCACAGGCCCATACAGCATCGTCTCACCAGCCTCGCAGTAATAGGGTTCGCTCATAATTAAGGTTTGATCGCCTTCAGTCACCCAGCAGAGCCACGCCGGAGTAAAGGCTGCTAAGAATGCCGCACCTATGCCCCTCCCCACCGTTGTTGCTTGAGGGAGAGGTAATTCCTGGGCGTGAATTGTAAATGAAGTTTTGGCGCCTTAATAGCAAAGTCTTGTTGATATATATCGCTGGACGGAATCACGAAAGGGCTCTTCATTGCCTCTATTCCTCTACCCTGCGCCAGAAGAAATGAGTCTAGCTAGCACTGTGTCGCAGAGCCACGTCGTATTACACACACGAAGAAAGGAGAGTGAATAATAAAACTAATAGTAATAATAATATCCATGCAGATACTGGATGTAGCTCAACAAAAGACAATGATATATGATGACAAAGGCAATGTTAGTGATAATAATCCTTGTAATGATAATGAATAATCATGATCATTGCTATTTTTTTTATGATCATGATGAATTTTATAATTAGTTCTGTCATCAAATAATATTATATTCCCCTCATCGTCATTATCCGCTTGGAAGATGAGACAGATAATTGCCAATTAAATTTATCTGGGAAGACAAGGTCACCGAGTGTATCCCCTTGAATAAAATGTCATCGTCCCACATAACCTACATTTTGCTTCCGGAAGACTGTTTAAACAAATTATGTGCCAAATTAAATGTGTATTCAAAAAAATATTTGAGTGAATGAACAAACAAACGCAATAATGTTATGAACATAAATAACAATCAGAAAGAAGGTTCCTGAGATTAAGAGAGAAAAGAATTAATACATGACGAAAACATTGCATAAACAACATGGAAAGAGAAAGAAGAACACTAATTAAAGACATTCTACACCAAGGCCGCGGCACTAAAAGAGGACCAGAGACACAGAGACAAACAGAGCACTAATACAATGCAGGAAGCATCAACAAAACGATCAAGATAGTTTTTAATTCTACCTTGTTTAGCAGTGCCGTGTGGGATAAAGTCTTTCCCAGCACACCCAATCCAGAGCTGCACTCCACTTGTGATTGAATGAAAAGTAGGACCAATACCTGAAAGGAGAACACATACAAAATTATATCACACCCTTCCTTAACTAATTTGAAGTAGCCAAAAGATACTTGTTGAATGGACGTGGTGTCAGGCGTGTTTAATCCAAAGGAGGAGACTGAATGAGTGTTTCAAAGGAAGAAAACTTTACGAGATGTTATGGACAAGTGGAAAATGATGCCACACTGAAAAAAAAGATAAAATCGTTAATAATATATATATATATATATATATATATATATATATATATATATATATATATATATATATATATATATGTGTGTGTGTGTGTGTGTATATGTAAAAAAAAAATAAATAAATAAATATATATATATATATATATATATATATATATATATATATATATATATATATATATATATATATATATATATATATATATATATATATATATATATATATATATATATATATATATATATATATATATATATATATAAAGGATAAAACCCAAATGAAAATATAATACAAAACTACAGGACATACATCCCAAAGCTCTGCATTAAGTCACTAAGAAAATGAGGCAGGAAAAAAAAAAAAAAAAAAAAAAAATATATATATATATATATATATATATATATATATATATATATATATATATATATATATATATATATATATTATAGGATGCTGCTGCTGATAATGATAGTAAAAGTAGTAGTACACGTAATATTGACATCAGTGTCGATAGCAAAAGTAGTGGTAATAATGGTGTTCAGAATGCCGGAAAATACTAGGACGATGGTAATAGTAATAAAGATAATAGTACTAGCAGAAATTGTCGTGGCATTGGTATTGGAATGTTGGAAAGAACCTTATATCCACAACAATGATTCTGCCATCGACCTTCTCTCCCTCACTCAC